>NC_068283.1:19565565-19788073 GCF_025860055.1 Xyrauchen texanus | reverse complement strand
ACTAATTTTACATATTAATCTTTTGCGTCTTTACATAATAAGCCTGCTTAGCATTGCTTATTCTTATGCTCATACTGTATGTCGCGTTTATAATTTTCCTGCTTGTTTCTTGTTTTTCCGCTTTTCTACTGTTTCATCTATGTGTATTTGACCTGTTGCTGCTGCTGCCCAGCTCGAGTCTGGTTTGTAGCTTGCTAGCTTTTTTAGTATCGCTTATATATCTGTTTTCAGCCTTTAATCCTTAACATCTGCCATTTTTCAGTACGCATCGGGGTTCCCCCGCATTATACTCTTATCGTGACTCAACTGCGTGCATTTTCCACGTGCATCAGCTTTCTATTTTTTGCGTGATTAAACTGCATGCATTTGAGAGTGCACACACGTTTTTCTCCTCTGTGTTACATAGATTATTGCATTGATCTCAAAGCACCGCTTATCAAGAACAACCAACAACAAAAAACTGCATGAGGGATTTACATCGATCTCAAACACTCACCTCTCAGGAACAACCAACAACAATAAACAATTGCGGTAAGTCATGGCATACGCTCACGTTATTTCTTCATGCATTGCAAGTCACATGTTTACAATAGCCTCTTCCATCAGTAGTGAGGGATTCACATGTGGTAAATGTAAGGAATTTGTCAGGCTGACGGAGAAGGTTAAAGAGTTAGAGACATGCGTCCAAATGCTAGTGGAGGTCAGTGAGAAAGAGAAGCCAGTAGATGCTGTTTTGGATGCGGGCAGTACAGAGAGCAACACACACACTTTGGTTCTGGCTGTAGAGCCCCTGCAGCAGGATGTTTGGGTGACGTATCTGCTGCATGCTCGCTCAGCAAAGCGACACCACTCTCCCGTTCCTGTTAGGGTTTCCAATCAATTCTCCCCAATCAGTGATGCACCCACTGAGAACCATGTTGAAAGAGCCCTTGTTATTGGTGATTCTATTGTAAGGAACGTGGAAATAGAGACTATTGCTAAATGCATTTCGTGTGCCAGAGCGTCTGACATCAAATCAAATTTAGAAGTGCTGGATAATGCTAAATGTAGATTTACTAAAATTGTTATTCATGTCGGCACTAACGATGTCCGGCTTCACCATGTCAGACACTGTAATATGCTCTAGCTCACTCCCTGCTCGTCGTGATGAGGTTTATAGTAGATTAGTATCACTGAATGGCTGGATGTCTGAGTGGTGTCTGGAGAATAGAATAGAATAGAATAGAATAGAATAGAATAGAATAGAATAGAATAGAAAAGGATTTATAGACAATTGGAAGATTTTTTGGGGTAGACCTGACCTGCTAAAGAGAGACGGACTCCATCCCTCCAGGGAAGGTGTGGCTCTCCACTCTAGTAATTTGGATCATAGTCTTAATAATGATATTTGACTAACTGGGTCCCAGGCCAGGAAGCAGAAAAACTGGTTAAACCGAACATCTGGTAGCTGCCTTGAGACGTCACACAGGTCACATAAACTACAACACATAGAGACTGTATCACCTAGATATCATATAGACTCTGTGTCTGTTCCCTGAACTACCAAACACACACTAAATCATTAAGAAAAATTTTGATTAAGGTCAAACTTGAAGAAAACAAATAATTAAAGATAAACATAATATAAAGATAGGGCAACTAAACATTAGATCTCTTTCTACCAATGCACTCATTGTAAATTAAATTATAACAGATCATAGTTTGCATGCATTCTGTTTGACTGAAACCTGGCTTATTGGGGTGGCTGTGGCTCAGGTGGTAGAGTGGATTATCCACTAATCGCAGGGTTGGTGGTTTGATTCCTGGCCCACATGACTCCACATGTAAAAGTGTCATTGCTTCCAATGGCAGGCTAGCGCCTTGTATGGCAGCTCTGCTGTCATTGGTGTGTGAATGTGTGTTTGAATGGGTTAATGAGTCACAGTGTAAAGCGCTGTTAAAAAGGCGCTATATAAGTGTAGACCATTTAGACCTGATAAATATATGAGTTTAAGACGGTTTATATACGTTCTTTACCGATTTCTTGTATGTGTACTTAACCAGTTAGCTATGTAGCGCTCGCTATGCATCAAACAGTGCCTTCATTCACTCTTAACAAGAACCACCCAATCAGACAAGAAGTACTGATTGACATGTAAACTGGCCAATTGTTGATAAGAAGTTACATACAATCCAGCCAATGAGATTTGAAATTTTGGATGTAATTACATCAATGCTTTAGAGACAAATAGGTGTGCACTTGTCTTGATGAGAAGATTTATTAGAATATTGAAATGGGAATGTAAAAAAAGTAGTTAAACAGCCTCAGCCGACATCAGCACTTCAACAGTAAGATGTATTCTGCTAACTGCTTCAGGTATGTGTTACTACTACTTATTAATTGTGGTGTTAAATGAGGCTAACTATTTGTCACTTAACAGCCTTGTAACTGTAACAGACAACTATATAGATTTCATAATTATATTATTTTAATTTTTGTGATATTTTAAAATATATAAATATATTTATCTAAAGGAGAAAAGCTAGCAAATTTTCTGACTAGTCCTCGCGCAGTTGCAGTCTTCCCAAAACACACACACAAACACATACAGAGATACGCGCACACACACCCCGATTATATGAACACTCCGTTTCCGTGATATTCGCATGTGGTTGCCTAAAACAGATTTTCACTTGATCTGATCTGGATATTTAGTGTTGTGTGTGCAAGAATTTCCTCCGTTGATTTGTTATTTTTGTGTAGTCAAGTCATTGACAAATTACCCCCAAAATTAAAAGGAGAAACCTTTTAAAAATCCATTTAAAACACTTATGTCATATTCTCAGAAATGTATTCTTTGTCCAATTTGGTTTCATACATTTTTGAAAAAAATGTATAGCATTTTCTAAAAAAAAAAAAAAAGTTAAATTGTCATGTGGTGTAACCATTAAATAAAAAGTATGATACTACTTTCTTTGCTCCTTGAATACAAGAGAGTAAAAATCATTTATTCATTATTTTACAAAAAGTTTTCAAAGGAAATTTTTTATAAATATTATGAATTGTTTTGTCAAAAATATCATGAATTTTACTCAGGGTTTCACCACATGAATAAAATGTGCCTTTTCATAATTACCTCAAAATAAATATCAGATGTTTTTTTAAACATCTTCCTTTCTACATCCGTTGACTGCTCGGTGATCCAGTTTCTCCTATTCATTTGAATAGAAGATGCCCGTCAATACTAAATGGTCTCAGTACCAATGTTTATCTTGTTCTTTTCAATAGAAGTGGCCCATCTATAGTAAATAGTTTCAGTACCAATGTTTATCTAATTAATTTGAATAGAAGTGGCCCGTCTATACTAAATAGTCTTAGTACCAATGTTTATATCGTTCATTTGAATAGAAGTGGCCCGTCTATACTAAATAGTCTCAGTACCAATGTTTATCTAATTAATTTCAATAGAAGTGGCCCGTCTATACTAAATAGTCTTAGTACCAATGTTTATATCGTTCATTTGAATAGAAGTGGCCCGTCTATACTAAATAGTCTTAGTACCAATGTTTATATCGTTCATTTGAATAGAAATGGCCCATCTATATTAAATAGTCTCAGTACCAATGTTTATCTAATTAATTTCAATAGAAGTGGCCCGTCTATACTAAATAGTCTTAGTACCAATGTTTATATCGTTCATTTGAATAGAAGTGGCCCGTCTATACTAAATAGTCTTAGTACCAATGTTTATCTAATTAATTTGAATAGAAGTGGCCCGTCTATTCTAAATAGTCTTAGTACCAATGTTTATATCGTTCATTTGAATAGAAGTGGCCCGTCTATACTAAATAGTCTCAGTACCAATGTTTATCTAATTAATTTGAATAGAAGTGGCCCGTCTATTCTAAATAGTCTTAGTACCAATGTTTATATCGTTCATTTGAATAGAAGTGGCCCGTCTATACTAAATAGTCTTAGTACCAATGTTTATATCGTTCATTTGAATAGAAGTGGCCTGTCTATAAATAGTCTTAGTACCAATGTTTATATCGTTCATTTGAATAGACACACAATATTTTAATGATTAACTTAAACAAAAGACAAACACACACACATGATATAAGTATATTATATTATTATTATACTTGTTGGTTCCACAACCTCATATTAACTATGACAATAGTTTATTTGCACTTCTAGAAAAAAGATGAAAGGAGATTAAGACCTTTAAAAACTTTTGAAGAACTTTTTACTGACATGTCACAGCAAATTTCTGGTCAATATTCACTTGTATTCAGCCTATGAATGCAATGGACTAACAGAGGTGACATACAGTATTCATATTCAAAAATATTTGTTTGCATCCAGCAGAAGAAAGTAAGTGTAAAGGTATTCAATGGAAAGGAGGAGGCGAGAACCGGCTTGACGATATACACTCACCTAAAGGATTATTAGGAACACCATACTAATACTGTGTTTGACCCCCTTTCGCCTTCAGAACTGCCTTAATTCTAAGGTGCTGAAAGCATTCTTTAGAAATGTTGGCCCATATTGATAGGATAGCATCTTGCAGTTGATGGAGATTTGTGGGATGCACATCCAGGGCACGAAGCTCCCGTTCCACCACATCCCAAATATGCTCTATTGGGTTGAGATCTGGTGACTGTGGGGGCCATTTTAGTACAGTGAACTCATTGTCATGTTCAAGAAACCAAATTGAAATGATTCGAGCTTTGTGACATGGTGCATTATCCTGCTGGAATTAGCCATCAGAGGATGGGTACATGGTGGCCATAAAGGAATGGACATGGTCAGAAACAATGCTCAGGTAGGCCGTGGCATTTAAACGATGCCCAATTGGCACTAAGGGGCCTAGTGTGTGCCAAGAAAACATCCCCCACACCATTACACACCACCACCAGCCTGCACAGTGGTAACAAGGCATGATGGATCCATGTTCTCATTCTGTTTACGCCAAATTCTGACTCTACCATCTGAATGTCTCAATAGAAATCGAGACTCATCAGACCAGGCAACATTTTTCCAGTCTTCAACTGTCCAATTTTGGTGAGCTCTTGCAAATTTTAGCCTCTTTTTCCTATTTGTAGTGGAGATGAGTGGTACCCGGTGGGGTCTTCTGCTGTTGTAGCCCATCCGCCTCAAGGTTGTGCGTGTTGTGGCTTCACAAATGCTTTGCTGCATACCTCGGTTGTAACGAGTGGTTATTTCAGGCAAAGTTGCTCTTCTATCAGCTTGAATGAGTCGGCCCATTCTCCTCTGACCTCTAGCATCAACAAGGCATTTTCGCCCACAGGACTGCCACATACTGGATGTTTTTCCCTTTTCACACCATTCTTTGTAAACCCTAGAAATGGTTGTGCGTGAAAATCCCAGTAACTGAGCAGATTGTGAAATACTCAGACCGGCCCTTCTGGCACCAACAACCATGCCACGCTCAAAATTGCTTAAATCACCTTTCTTTCCCATTCTGACATTCAGTTTGGAGTTCAGGAGATTGTCTTGACCAGGACCACACCCCTATATGCATTGAAGCAACTGCCATGTGATTGGTTGATTAGATAATTGCATTAATGAGAAATTGAACAGGTGTTCCTAATAATCCTTTAGGTGAGTGTAAATAATGGTTTAATGATAAACTTAAAAGAAGACACAAACACACAAATGGCGGATATGTCCGTAAACGATCTCTTTCTGCCGCACGATCCTCTGCAGTCGACCTTTATCTCTCGGAGGCTTAATTAGCCTAATACGGGACAGGGTGTGTAGGATCACGACCCGGCCCCACCCTCCGCCCTGCCACAGTAAGTCATACACATCTGGTATGTAAATTATGAGGTTATTTTGTAGGAAAGTTTGTGTAAATTTGTTTTGATCATGACAACAAATGTTGATCAACTTATGAGACAAACGTTATAATCGGGTATATATCCAGATGTGGACTTTCAGTATTAAAGGGCTGATTCAGGTGTCTGGATTTCAGAGGTGGAGCAATTTTGTACAGTCTCATTATATGGCAGATTTTGGTAGCTGTTATGGCTGCATCTTCCATAACCTAGCACTCAAAATGGAGAACCAACAGTGTTGTGGAAGTTGCACTAACATATATTTTTGGCCATGTTTGCACCTCTGTATTGCACAATTCCTTTAGTTAATTGGGTGCTAAAACAACAAAAACAGTGTGTGCAAACAAACAACACTATCACAGTTCATTTTAAGTGAATTGCCCCTCAGTAGCCTATTTAGATGCAAGTTCAATTTATTTGCAAATGTTAGGGTTTCTTCCTAGCATAGATTTCCTTCCTGCAAAGAATATAATTTTTATAAAACAATACCATTATTTAATATAATTAAAATAAAAACGAATAATCGATATGAAGAGCTTTTATCACCATGCAATAAGAAAAATAACAAAGACTGCCTTATTGAGATGTTGATCATTTCAGTATTTCATTGTCCTGTACTTAAATCAGTGCACTAAATGTAATCAGTCAAAATAATCAGTAATCATTCCCAATATTTATTAAAAACACAAAATCTCACAAATACTTGACTCTTTTCGCAAGCAAGAAATGTCCCCCCATTGTGCTTCATTTATATTGCCATTTAATACAACACAATCTTCACTAGCTTTGTAGTCATCTGGGGAATTTTTAGTCCAGAATCTGTCAGAAAAGGAAAAAAAAAGTGAAAAACAACTTTGATGGCTACGAAGCTACATTTAAATATCATCTATATACACACACAATATGCTTATAGTTGCATATTAGGTATTTGCAGTGGCAATTTTAAGGAGATCAGATAGATACATCACAACAGAATTTTTAAATGATACCAACTTAAGATCATCCTTTAAGCGGTTATTGTCCACCCACAACCATGTCCCCTCTTCATGGCTATCAGTCAGACCAATCCAATATAATGTTTTTGTACCAAGTATTTGCCTTGCAAGAAACTCCTACAGGATAGAGACAACATTTACTCTGCAGATTACTGATACTTTTGTCATTCAACGAGTACACAATGACAACAAGCTCTGCCATTGCACATTTTGACTCAAATATTATCTGCATATTTTTTTATATAACATAGCAGTAAAGTCATTAACTAGTAAACAATCTGGATTCACTGGATTCTATTTCAAGCACTTTTCAGTGGCATGAGAGTGTGATGAAAGAAAGAAAGAAAGGGGTGACTATTGTAATGACTTCATGATAATATCTCTGTATCTACCTGCTCTTCTTTGCTGTTGATGATGACCAGGTCTCCACCCAGATCCTGACAGCGTTCTCTGCTGTTGGTCCAGTTCTTTTTCTCAGACGAGAAAACATAGAATCTGCCCTTGTGCTGGATCCACTTCTCAGAGAAATCTTACATGAACATTTGAATGAGTATTTATTCTCAGAGTAGATTACATTTGGTTTGGTTTGGGTTGACCAGTTTTGGACATTTTAAAGAAATTATATTTACCTATAAAGAGTCTCATGGGCTCAAACAATAATTTAAATGTTAAATGTAACTATATTCTGCATCTTGTGAGCTGATGGATAGAGGCAGTGAGTACACAACATAATATGTTTGTGTCACATAACTTTACAAACTTACAGTATTTACTTCATATTCTCTTTGTTTAATGATTCTTCAAATCTGGGTATATTCAAATATTTAAGATATTTTATATTACCTACAGTATTTTCAATGTATACAGTACATTTTCCTTTTTATGAGCATGTGTAATGACATGAGACAATAATATGACTTGCTTTTTCCTGGACAGTGATGTGCTGGTGTCCGGTTTTCCATATAATTGGGAAGGATCCATTTGATTTTTGCATTGTGTTCAACATCTAGTATTGAAACAAATAAACACTAAAAAATTATAAATAATTTTATAATAATTATTTGCTATCATGTAAATGGAGTGTATGTAGAAATAATCCACCTGAATCTGAACAGTTTGTTACTGGTTCACAGCCTACCAGCCAATCTGTGTAATTGCTGCAATCTGTGAAAATATAATGCAAGTATTATAAATATGTACTATAAATCAAAGATCACACATTACAGTGCCCATTTTATTTATACTATAAGTTTATGCATATATTGCATATATCACAAATCTTAAGAGTAGAAACGTGCACATCCAATCACTGAGGCAGGTGCACAATCAAAAATGGACAAAATGGAAAAAAACAAGAGAATGGCACACTGCTATAAATGGTCCCGTATAATTTAATATAAAATACAAAAATAGCATTTCCATTGTTTTTATCTTTTCTCTTAAAATTATATAGGAGCATTTATAGCAGTGTGCCGTTCTCGTCTTGTTTTTTGATCTAGCAGATCTAGAACAAGCTGCTGGATGACAATCAGTCAGGCTTCAAAAGTGGTCACTCCACTGAGACTGCCCTGCTGTCTGTCACTGAGTCGCTGAGACAGGCGAAAGCTGAATCCAGATCATCCATTTGGATTCTTCTGGACCTTTCTGCAGCCTTTGACACAGTCAACCATCAGATCCTACTCTCCACCCTCTCTACTCTGGAAATCACTGGAACTGTGCTTGGCTGGTTTAACTACTATCTCTCAGGTAGGTCCTTCGAAGTAACCTAGAGAGGTGAGGTATCCAAGCCACATCAGTTACTTACTGGGGTACCTCAGGGATCAGTGCTTGGGCCACTTCTCTTCTCCATATACACATCACTGGGACCCATCATTCAGTCACAAGGTTTCTCTTACCACTGCTACGCTGATGACACACAACTCTACTTTCCTTTTCCAGCTTGTACACCACAGTGACTGCTCGAATCGCTGACATCTCGGCCTGGATGAAGGAACACTACCTGCAACTTAACCCAGCCAAGACCGAACTCCTTATCTTTCCAGCCAACCCTGCTGTTGAACACAACATCCCTGTGCAGCTGGGTACAACTATAGTATCGCCTTCCAAAATGGTCAGAAATCCAGGGGTAACCATCGATAACAAGCTAAATTTCACAGACCACATCTCAAAGACTGCAAGATCATGTAGATTTACACAACAATATCAGGAAGATAAGACCTTTCCTCTCTGTACATGCCACACAACTGCTTGTTCAGTCACTTGTCAAAATAGACTGGACCACTGTAATGCTATCATTGCAGGCCTCCCTGCATATGCAATTAGAATTATCTGCAAATTATCCAGAATGCAGCAGCACGTCTGGTCTTTAATGAACCAAAAATAGCATGTTACACCACTCTGTCTCTCTCCACTGGCTGCCGGTTCATGCACATACTAAATTCAAGGCTCTGATGCTGGCATATAGAACAGTCACTGGGTCTGCTCCAGCATACCCAAAATAATTTATGCAGAACTACACTCCCGCCAGAAGCCTGCGGTCAGCTAAGGAACGTCGCCTTGTCGTACCAAAACAAATAGGCTCCAAAACACTTTCCCGGACTTTCAGTTTCATCATACCACGGTGGTGGAATGACCTTCCCAACTCCATCCGTGAAGCTGACTCACTCTCTATCTTCAAAAAACGTCTAAAACACATCTTTTCCAAGAGCACTTAACCAGTCACTACTAAAAAAAATATATATATATATTAATAATTCTTGTTGCACTTAAATCTGTTTTGAATACTATTCTGATGCTAGTGAAACTTTGTAATATGGCACTGTCTCCTTAAGATGATTCGCTTATGTTTTCCTCTTTTGTAAGTTGCTTTGGATAAAAGCGTCTGCTAAATAAATAAATGTAAATATAACTATATCACAATTCTACCACAAATATTGGGCATGAGATCCTGTTACATATACAGACCAGGACATGTTCTAAATATTTTCAGTGAATTTTTCACAGGGCAAATTTATTTTTGAAAGACAATGTATTGGCCCGTACCTTGTCTTGGCTACAAACGCGTTTGATAATTTCCAACATTTTTGCCCATGGAAAAAAGGTACGGTTCATTACAGTGACTTCACAAAAAGCATTATACTTCAAGAGGCTTTTAAAGTAGGTATTTAAAACAAACATAATGAACCACTGCTAGAGAAAATGTGAAATTGTTTTGTCCTTTATGACTGTTTTCCCCTGTGACAAGTAATTATGTTCTCCACTGTATCAAACTGCTTTATTTCATATTTATATATATTGTGTAATGTAACATCAAGGGAGACTGAAAATACAAGTATTCTGTAAATAATACAAAAGCATCTTTAATTTGCATGTGTATTGGATACTCACACAGGTATCCCACTACTATATTAGCTAGAAGAGACAGGGAGAGGAGAACCACGATACAAATTCCTTTTCTCTCATCGCTGAAACAGTTTTTATCTAAATAAAATAATACAAATGAATACAAATAATGTAACTGTTCACACAATTCAATGCAATTTAACACCATTACAGATAGTAAATTTGGGAGGAAAAATTAAACACTTACTTCCAGCTTTACTTGATGATCTTGCCTTAGATCTTTGAATAGTATTGGAATAAATATTTTCACCCATCTTTTGCAAATGCAGACATGAGGACTGAAATGATGATCTGGTGATGTATTCTGATTGGACTGAGTATTTGATAGGTTCTGCTAAGTAAAGTGATCTTTCCCATCATCATTTCCTGTCACTTAGTTATTGATGGGGGTATTGTTTCCAAAAATGTTGTCTGTGAAACCTTGGTATATGAATCTTAACTTTTTTTCACATCATGTTTGGTGATTTTACCTCATTACTGAGATGAATCTAAGGAATTCTTTTTATAATTCGATCTTGATCTAAAAGAACAGGCTATCAGGAATAGAATGGAATTGAACAGGACAAAATAGAATATAATAGAATAGCCACACATAGTGTAAGTTTTGGCTCATGATTAAAATTAGACTGGGCATTTGTATAATTGTGTTCACAGTTTAGTCTTTCTTCACTATAAATTAAACATCTATGCTATTGGTGAACTAAACATTGTTATAAAGCACAACCAAAATGTGTGCCTCTCTGTTGAATGGAACAACTGATCTTGAGTGAAGTATGGTAATTTCCCTGTTCATAGTTCACAAATAAAGCTGTCAAAGTTGAGAAGTGAGAGAAGTGCTAAAGGTTGTCAAAGCAACCACAGACAGTTTGACATCCAGTAACCACAAAATGCTATTGCAAATGTACAGTCTAAAAGCTTCAGCCAGAAAGAGCAACTTGTTGCAAGATTCTGGTAAATCACCAAATGAAAAAAAATATATATAAAAAAAAAAATTATGATAACATGTCCACATTGTATGGGCACTGTAAGGCGGGTGCCAGTGAGTCTGGGCTACTCCTCGAGAAAACAAAAGGCTCTCATGAGAATTAACATCTGAACTCTCTCTCGCAGATGTAACAGCAACATCTCATTAATGCAATAATCTAATCAACCAATCACATGGCAGTTGCTTCAATTCATTTAGGGGTGTGGTCCTGGTCAAGACAATCTCCTGAACTCCAAACTGAATGTCAGAATGGGAAAGAAAGGTGATTTAAGCAATTTTGAGCGTGGCATGGTTGTTGGTGCCAGACGGGCCGGTCTGAGTATTTCACAATCTGCTCAGTTACTGCGATTTTCAAGCACAACCATTTCTAGGGTTTACAAAGAATGGTGTGAAAAGGGAAAAACATCCAGTATGCGGCAGTCCTGTGGGGGCGAAAATGCCTTGTTGATGCTAGAGGTCAGAGGAGAATGGGCCGACTGATTCAAGCTGATAGAAGAGCAGCTTTGCCTGAAATAACCACTCGTCACAACCGAGGTATGCAGCAAAGCATTTGTGAAGCCACAACACGCACAACCTTGAGGCGAATGGGCTACAACAGCAGAAGACCCCACCGGATACCACTCATCTCCACTACAAATAGGAAAAAGAGGCTACAATTTGCAAGAGCTCACCAAAATTGGACAGTTGAAGACTGGAAAAATGTTGCCTGGTCTGATGAGTCTCGATTTCTGTTGAGACATTCAGATGGTAGAGTCAGAATTTGGCATAAACAGAATGAGAACATGGATCCATCATGCCTTGTTACCACTGTGCAGGCTGGTGGTGTAATGGTGTGGGGGATGTTTTCTTGGCACACTTTAGGCCCCTTAGTGCCAATTGGGCATCGTTTAAATGCCACGGCCTACCTGAGCATTGTTTCTGACCATGTCCATCCCTTTATGGCCACCATGTACCCATCCTCTGATGGCTTCTTCCAGCAGGATAATGCACCATGTCACAAAGCTCGAATCATTTCAAATTGGTTTCTTGAACATGACAATGAGTTCACTGTACTAAAATGGTCCCCACAGTCACCAGATCTCAACCCAATAGAGCATCTTTGGGATGTGGTGGAACGGGTGCTTCGTGCCCTGGATGTGCATCCCACAAATCTCCATCAACTGCAAGATGCAATCCTGTCAATATGGGCCAACATTTCTAAAGAATGCTTTCAGCACCTTGTTGAATCAATGCCACGTAGAATTAAAGCAGTTCTGAAGGCGAAAGGGGGTCAAACACAGTATTAGTATGGTGTTCCTAATAATCCTTTAGGTGAGTGTATAAATGTTCATTTTCAATATACTGCCATCCCAAAATGTATTTGGACTCTAAAGCTAGATTTAAGAATGTCTGAATACCTTTGAACTACATATATTAGATAAAAAAAATCAAGACAAAATGTATTTGGAATGTGGTTTGGTGGTTGTCAAACATTATAATGGCACACGTCCATAAGCAGGGTTAGGGAGTAATGGACTACATGCAACAGGATTAGGTACTCTACTCAACAAAATTTTATTTATCGGTACCAAAGTGCTGTACATGGAGTTACAAAAAATAAAATCACATAAATACAGCTTAAGACAACCTTCTCCAAATCATCAAAAGAAAGGATGTACTTCAACTTTGTTATAGATCTATGATGGAATTTTTTTTTTTAACAACAGCCTTTATTTGTCAATCAAACCTGAGCTCAGAGTCAAATATAACACACAGGTTTTTTACATGGGGAAGTTTTTTCCCTGGAAGCAGTGACAAATTTCTTTTTAAATTTACCTCACATCCCCTTTGACCAAAAACAATAAACTCTGACTTATCCTCATTTAATTGGAGAAAGTTGTTTGCCAACCAACACTTCACATCGGCCATGCATTTATGCAGAGACTCAAAAGAAGGGTGCTTCCCATGTTTAATAGGAAAGTAAAGTTGAGAGTCATCAGCATACAGATGGTAGTGTATGACATTCTTATCAAAGATCTTTCCTAATGGAAGCATGTAGAGCGAGAATAAAACGGGTCCCAAATTGGAGCCCTGAGGGACCCCACATGTTAAAGTAACAACTGATGAAGAACAGTTCCCTTCCGAGGGAACTCGCACTGCGTCGTTGAAAACGACTCTTTGGGGAACGCTCCTTAGCGTGCGCCTCTGAAGTATGAATGAAACTATTCCAATCTTGATTGGTGTTGCGTCATGGCGTAACATGTGACGGCATAACGGATGCATAAAAGTGGCGCCGGCACACATACACATTAGCTTTAAGCTCTTCAGCAAGCGCTCTATGTATATTGTTTGTCTTATTTGGTGTTGTTTGTCCTATTTAAAAGAATTATGGCCACCAAGCAGTTCAAGAGTGCGTGCACCCCTGCCCTCGTTTTATTACGGGTAGGGACACGCACGATTTGTGTGTGAACTGTTTGGGGCGCCTAGCACGCATGGGCAGCTCTCGAGGGATCTGCCTGTGTAAGTTGTGAAGCACTACCCATGAGAGTGCTGCGCTCCGGTTGGCGTGCTTTGATGAGCACGGTCAGGCTCGCGTTCCCCACGGTTCTGGTCCAGCGTCTGTTGAGGCAGCGGCGATTGAGATCGTGGGGTTACGCAGCGGATCTTGCAGATGAGAATGAGACTGCTGCGGCACTTTCTCATTCTTCATTTGAGGATCCGAGCCTACTGTGAGTGGTGCAGAAGCCCGCGTCGCGGCTTCTTCTGCCCACGATCAGGTCCCAATGCTTCGAGCTCTCTGCTTCGAGGAAGTGGAAATGCTCAGCATTGATCGCGGACGACCGTGAGCAGCCAAGCACGCCGGTTTTCGGCCAGGCTTTTGAGGAGCTGATTCAGGTTGTGACGCGTGCTGTGGCCAGACTTAACATTAGCTGGCCACAAAATGAGCAGGAGCACGCGTCGGAAGCAAATTAGGCGGCGTTTCCTGCAGCACGCGTCACAACCCCAGCGCCGGGGTTTGCCGTTTTCCCGATCTCCACAAAGAGATCTCGAGATCGATGGGATAAACCACATTAGATCCCGTGTCTCCACCCCCAGTGTGGTCGATTACAGCGGCGTTTTAGGGGCACGGGATATGGGCTATGGGAAGATGCCTGGTGTGGAGGAGGCTTTGGCGGTTACCTCTCTCCTGAGTCGGCATCTTCCCTTAAAACCCGAGCTGCCTAGTAAGCCCTGCAGAGATACATCTGCATTAATAAGCAGGGCTTACATGGCGGCAGGTCGGGCTGGTTCGTGCCTGCACTCAATGGCGATTTTGCAGGCGTGCCAGGCCGATCTCCTGAAAGACTTAGGCGAGGGGAGGGCCAACTCCGAAGATATCGCGGAGTTGCGCAGAGCCGCAGATCTGTCTCTCCGGGCAACTAAAGAGGCGGCCAGCTATTGGCGGCTCTATGGCAGCTATGGTGACCACGGAGAGGCATCTGTGGCTAAATTTATCGGGAATAAAAGAAAAGACAGAGCTTTTTTGCTTGATGCCCGCTCTACGCCCTCTGGCCTGTTCAGCGACGCCGTTACATCGGTCGTCGACAGGTTTCAAGAGGCGAGGAAACAATCTGCGGCGTTCAAGCAGTTTCTCCCCGTAAATCCAAGTCTAAGTCAAGTAGGGTGGGGCAAACACATCAGCCCCAGCCTTCAGTCAGCTCCTCGCGCAGCTGAGCAAAGGAGGCGTTTCCTCTAGAGCCCCTCCTCCAGGAGCTTGGCAACAGAGGAAGCGGCTCCCAGCAAGCCCTCCAGCCAGGGGCCGACCTGAGGGGCGTCCTTAAGGCTAGGAGGGCTTGGGAAAAGGTCCTAACCGGGGTGTTAGAACCTCGGAGGGCTGCCCCAGCTGCAGAGCAACCGAGGTTGTTCTCGTAGCGGAGTCCTCAGGAAATCGGTGTTGGTTTCCGCCGTCTCTGGCGCTTGGGCCACACCAATCTCCAGCTAGCACACCGTGCCGTTAGCGTCAAAAAATAAAAACACACATCAATTGTGGTCACAAGCACTGTATCGACCAAATCCTGCGGTATCCCGCTTCAGGAAGTCGAGAACAGTGCTCAGCTTACCGAGACCAGCCTCGAGAGGCTGGTTCCCTAGTAGATTTTGTAGAGGCATGGAATCATCTTCCCAACATATCTGCATGGGTCCTGCATATAATAAATTCAGGGTACAGACTGCAGTTCGGGCACCGCCCCCAAATTCTCTGGGGTGGTGCAGACTACAGTGGTTCGGAGCAGGCTCAGGTGATGGAACAAGAAGTGCAATCTCTGCTGCTGAAGGAGGCCATAGAGCGTGTTCATCATTCAGACAGGGAGTCCGGTCTTTACAGCCGGTACTTTATAGTTCCAAAAAGGATGGGGGTTGAGGCCGATTTTAGATCTCAGAGTTTTGAACCGGTCTCTGAGGAGGTTCAGGTTCAAAATGCTTACTATTCCTGTCATCGTGAGTCAGATCAGATCCGAGGACTGGTTTGTCACGATAGATCTAAAAGATGCCTATTTTCATGTATCCATCCTTCCATGTCACAGGAGGTTCCTGAGGTTAGCTTTGGGGCGAAGCTTACCAATATCGGGTTCTTCCGTTCGGCCTAGCACTATCTCCCGCACATTCACCAAATGTATGGATGCAGCTCTTGCTCCACTGAGACTTCAGGGCATCCGTATACTGAATTATATCGACGACTGGCTCATTCTGGCCCAGTCTCGAGAAATGGCGATTCGGCATCGAGATGTCGTTCTTGGCCACATTCGAAGTTTGGGGTTGAGACTCAACACAAAAAGAGTGTGTTACAACCATCCCAGTGCACAACGTTTCTGGGCGTTGTGTGGAACTCTGTTACGATGCAGGCACGCATGTCTCCTGCGCGTGTCGAGTCCCTTATGGCGATGGTGTCGGGTTAAAGCTAGGCCAGGCCATCACTGTAAAGCAATTTCAAAGACTGCTGGGCCTCATGGCAGCGGCATCCAACATTGTACCGTTGGGCCTTCTACACATGAGGCCCCTCCAGTGGTGGCTGAAAGCCAAGGGTTTTCCCCAGCGGGAATCCATTTCAGTATAATCAGAGTAACTGCGCAGGTGCCTTAGTTCTCTGCTAATATGGAAGAAACCTTGGTTCCTGTCCCAAGGGCCAGTGTTGGGGCGTCATGTGGCCGGAAAACCGTTTCGACAGGCGCCTCCCTCACTGGCTGAGGCGCTGGTCATGGGCGGCAGCTTTGCCAGGGGTCTGTGGCAGGACCATCATCATTCTTGGCACATAAACTGTCTAGAGATGTTGGCTGTGTTCAGGGCTCTGAGGAGCTTCCTTCCAGACATCAAGGGTTACCATGTCCTAGTACGTTCGGACAATACATCAGTGGTAGCTTATCTGAACCGACAAGGAGGACTCAGATCGCGCCCTCTGTGCAGACTGGCGCATCAGATAATTCTTTGGTCCCAAGGGAAAATACTGTCTATCAGAGCAATGTATATTCCGGGGTTCAGAATCAGGGAGCAGACATCCTGTCGAGGCAGGGGCTGAGGCCCGGGGAATGGAGACTTCATCCAGAGGTGGTGAAGTTGATATGGGACAAATTTGGACCATCAGAAGTGGATCTGTTAGCGTCTCGAGAGGCGTCCCACTGTCCACTTTGGTTCTCCCTCTCACATCCAGCCCCACTGGGGTTGGGCGCCATGGTACAGGCTTGGCGAGGCTTCAGCCTGTGCGCATTTCCCCGATCGCTCTGCTCCGGGAGTCCTGGAAAGGGTCGCCAAGAGGGCATCAGTCTACTTCTGGTTGCCCCCATGTGGCCGGCCAGTATGGTTCTCAGACATAATTTCACTCCTGATAGCTCCGCCATGGCAGATTCCTCTGAGGAGGGATCTGTTGTCTCAGGCGAGGGGCACAGTCTTCCACCCTCGTCCAGAGCTGTGGAAACTGTGGGTCTGGCCCCTGAGGGGTTCAGTACCTAAATGCTGGTCTATCAGCGGGGTGGTTGAAACCATACTTAGCTCTAGGGCTCCGTCTACTAGGAGATTATATGGCCTCAAGTGGAATGTGTTCTCCACTTGGTGTAGAGAACATGAAGTAGATCCAGTTAACTGCCCGGTGGCTTCAGTTCTGGAGTTTCTTCAAGATCGTTTCTCTCTGGGTCTCTCCCTTCCACACTCAAGGTGTGCGTGGCTGCCATTTGCGTTCCATGCACCACTGAGTGATGGGCCTCTGGGGAGGCACCAGCTGGTCATTCGTTTTCTCCGTGGTACATGGAGGATGAGACCGACAACCAGGTCCAGGGTTCCTGCCTGGGACCTGGCGGTGGTTCTCGAAGGGTTATCCCTGGCCCCCTTCGAACCCCTTCAGTCGGCTTAGCCCAAGGACCTGGCGTTCAAGATGGCTTTTCTCTTAGCTATTACCTCTCTAAAGAGGGTGGGTGATCTTCAAGCCCTGGCAGTGGCGCCAGCTTGCTTGGAGTTTGCCCCTGGCGGAGTTAAAGCCATTTTACACCGAGACCTGGCTATGTGCCTAAGGTGCCGTCTAACACGGCACGGTCTCGATCCTGCAGGCTTTTCATCCTCCACCTCATGTGTCGGCAGAAGAAGAGAGGCTCCATTTGCTCTGCCCTGTCAGAGCTTTGGCGTTACCTCGAGAGGTCCTCTTCTTGGAGGAGGTCGGACCAACTGTTAGTGTGTTTTGGGTCACCTAAGAAGGGGCTCCCTGCCTCGAAACAAACCATTAGTAATTGGATTGTTCAGGCTATTATCTCGGCCTACAAGGTCGCTAATTTGCCTTCACCTTTGGCCGTGAGGGCTCATTCAACTAGAGGCATGGCGTCCTCTAGGGCTCTCTTATCGGGAGTACCCCTCCAGGAGATCTGTGAGGCAGCCGGTTGGGCTACCCCGCACACTTTCATCAGGTTTTACAGTCTGCACCTCCCTAGTACGCCTGGCGCACGTGTGCTCTCGTCCTAGCTGAGTGCCTGAGTTCAGTTTCACCCTAGGGCAGGCCTTTTTTGGTCGCGTGGCCTAGTGGGCATTCGTTCCCCAAAGAGTGGTTTTCAGCGGCGCAGTCGCGAGTTCCCTCGGAAGGAGCGTCTCGGGTTATGACTATAACCCTTGTTCCCTGAGAGGGAGCGAGACACTGCGTCGTCCTGCCACGCCCCTCAAGGCCTGAGAGCGGCTTGCTTCATCGCTAGGCTAATGTGTATGTGTGCGGCGTCACTTTTATGCATCGGTTATGCCGTCACATGTTACGTCATGGCGCTAACACCAATCAAGATTGGAATAGTTTCATTCATACTTCAGAGGCGCACGCTAAGGAGCGTTCCCCAAAGAGTCGTTTTCAACGACGCAGTGTCTCGTTCCCTTCTCAGGGAACAAGGGTTATAGTCATAACCCGAGACGTTCTCTAAGCAGACTGAAATTGTTCTACCCTTCAGATATGAAGAGACCCAATCCAAGGCTAACCCCTAAATACCAACCTGGTCTCTTAGGCGATCGATAAGTATGGCATGATTGACCGTATCAAAAGCGGCACTAAGATCCAGCAGCAGAAGACTAACAGGACTACCAGAATCCACACCTAAAAAAATATAATTTAAAACTTTCAACAGAGCTGACTCTGTGCTATGACCAGCTCAGAAGCCTGACTGAAATTTACTGAGCAAATTATTGATAGCTAAAAAATCATTTAATTGTGCAAGCACAGTCATCTCTAATATTTTTGACATAGGTCGAAAGCTGTTCATATCAGATGGATCAAGGTTTGATTTCTTAAGAAGAGGCTGAATAACAGCATGCTTGAAGCAGCTGGGAACAATACCAGTGGACAGGCTACTGTTAACAATCAATAACACGCTTGGACCAATTGATTCCACCACCTCCTTAAACAAAGCAGATGGAATAACATCACAAGTAGAACCCGTAGGCTTCATATGTGCAATTATATGTTTGAGTTGAGACAGGGACACCGGTACAAAACAGGTCAACAGATTTTGTGGAACGGTATAGGTAGCAGGATCATTACTAACAGGTAAGATCCGGGAGCGTATACCAGCAATTTTAACAGTTAAAAAAAAAAAAATGCTCACGTGTCCACCGAAGGGGGCCATTTTTTTAGAAATTACAGTGCCCTCCACAATTATTGGCACCCCTGTTTAAGATGTGGTAGAGGACTTCTAAAAAATTCTCCTTTTTTTTTTTGAACAACATAGAACCCAAATGCAAAAAAAGAGAAAAATCCAACCTTTATTTAAGTACATTACGTTGGTGGTAAAAAACTAAATCACACATTTAGAAAAAAAAAACTTGAAATCACGTGTCCCACAATTATTGGCACCCCTAACAATTCCGCTGAAAAATTTAATTGATTTTTTTTGTAATATATTTTTCTGTAGTTGCTAAAGTTGATCAGGGTATCTAGAAACTTTTAATTAGTAATTCATGACTTCCTGTTTCCCTGGGGTATAAATATGACGTGACACAGAGGCCTTATTCTCTTACCCATTTGTCAACATGGCAAAGACAAGAGAACACACCATTCAAGTAAGGCAGATGTGTGTCGACCTTCATAAGTCAGGCAATGGCTACAAGAAAATAGCCACTCGCCTTAACTTGCCCGTATCTACAGTCAGAGGAATCATTAAGAAGTTTAAAACAACTGGAACAGTGACAAACAAGGCTGGAAGAGGTCCCAAGTTTATCTTGCCACAACGCACAGTGAGGAGGATGGTAAGAGAAGTAAAAAAAAAGTCCTAAGCTCACTGTCACAGAATTGCATCAAAGAGTGGCATCTTGGGGTCACAAAGTCTCCAAAACAACCATCAGACGCTCTCTACATGCCAACAAGCTGTTTGGGAGGCATGCAAGGAAAAAGCCTTTTCTCACTAACACTCACAAACGTAAACATCTGGAGTTTGCTAAGCGGCACTGGGACTTCAACTGGGATCGTGTGCTTTGGTCAGATGAGACTAAGATTGAGCTTTTTGGCAACAAACACCCTAAGTGGGTCTGGCGTAAAACAAAAGATGAGTATGCCGAAAAGCACCTCCGTGCCCACCGTGAAGTATGGTGGAGGATCTGTGATGCTGTGGGCCTGTTTCTCTTCCAAAGGCCCTGGGAACCTTGTTAGGGTGCATGGCATTATGAATACTTTGAACTACCAGGACATTTTAAATACAAACCTGATGGCCTCTGCCAGAAAGCTGAAGATGGGTCGTCATTGGGTCTTTCAGCAGGATAATGATCCAAAACATGTGGCAAAATCTACACAAAAATGTTTCAGCAGTCATAGACTCAAGGTCCTCCATGGCCATCTCAGTCCCCAGACCTCAACCCAATCGAAAACCTGTGGGGCGAGCTAAAGAGGAGAGTGCATAAGAGAGGACCCAGGACACTGGATGATCTAGAAAGATTGTGCAAAGAAGAATGGTCAAAGATCCCTCTCTCTGTGTTCTCCAATCTTGTGAAATGTTATAGGAGGAGATTAAGTGCTGTCTTGTTGGCAAAAGGGGGTTGTACAAAGTATTAACATCAGGGGTGCCAATAATTGTGGGACACATGATTTCAAGTTTTTTTTTTTTCTAAATGTGTGATTTTTTTTTTTACACCACCAAAGTAATGTACTTAAATAAAAGGTTGGATTTTTCTCTTTTTTTGCATTTGGGTTCTATGTTGTTTAAAAAGGAGAATTTTTAGAAGTCCTCGACCACATCTTAAACAGGGGTGCCAATAATTGTGGAGGGCACTGTATTTAGACCATTTCTTTGAAATGATATTAGAAAAATAGTTTGATCTGGATAATTTAACTGCTCTTTGAAATTTCAAAGGACACTTGTAATTTATCTTTAAGCCACTTTCGCTCAGCCTTCCTGCACTCCTGCCTAAGAGCACGGGTATCACTATTCAACCAGGGCTGAGCCTTGACTTTTTTTCTTCCTAATTTTTAATGGAGTCACAATGTTTAAGATGCCAGAACATGACAAGTTGAACTTGGAGACCAATTCTTCAGGCCCCATATCAGAAAAAAAAGACTCAAGCAGTGATTTCAGTGGAGAAACATTAAAAGCAGCTGAAAAACTACTAGCAGTAGAGGGAGTGATAAAACGAGATGCGACAGCAACAGGGCCATCATTAGCTTGATCACTGCATGAAAAATGAGGGTTAAAAATAAGTCTTGTGGTCTGAAAACACAGTGTCAGCAATTTGCACATTGCTGATAGAAAAACCAAGAGATAAAACCAAATCAAGGGTATGACCACATATATGAGTAGGGCCAGCAACACTCTGAAATAAACCAAAAGAATCTAATAAATTAACAAACTCTTTGACCAGTGGTCTCGAAGGACAACACACGTGAATATTAAAATCCCCCAAAATTAAAATGTTATCTGAGCAAGGAATAAGATAACCAGTTATAATAAAAATCAGAGAACTCATTTATAAAATCTTTGTTATATGACGGTGGTCTGTAAATGAGGGCACATAACACAGATTTAAAAGAGTTCAACATAATCAACTGAGCTTCAAATGTAAAAAACGCCTCAGTGGACAGAAGTCTGCATTTGAACTTGTTTTGAAAAATAACTGCAAGGCCCCCACCCCTACCGACAGCCCTAGGTGAGCTTAAATAACTACAGTTGGGAGGTCAAAGTTCTGAAAGAGGAGCCATGTCGCCGTTGCTGAGCCAAGTCTCTGTTACAAATAAAAAATCTAATTTCTGAGAGAGAAAAAGATCATTCAGTATAAAGGATTTGTTAGAGAGTGATCTTGCATTGATCTAAGCCATTGTCTCTGAGATATAGTCAGACGAAAGATGAGAAGTCACATATTTATTTCCCGACCTACCGCTACCCAGGGAATACAGATTGTTTAGGTTAGCACCACGGCCTTCATGCCGCCACCTCGAAACCACGGTCCGCAAAGGTCGCCACCCAGATCCAGATGAAGTTGGAAATACAGGCACCAAGTATGAACCCCTCAGAGTCGGCAGCACTTCAACAACATCCTGCACTGAGGCCACAGAGGAGAAGAAAGTAATCCTTTGCGACTTCTTCGACCTCACAAATCTTCCACATATTTAACTTACAAACTGCATTTGAACAGCAGTAAAACACTTTATGTGTTACATTACATTCGTATGTGCAGACAGAGATGTAAGTTTGGAGCAAAAGAAATGGAAATAAACCTTGTGTAATTTGTCAGCTTTACGCCAAGCTAAAAAGGTATTTCTAGCCATTTTACATGCACATTACCAGGCACGATAAAAAGATATTTAGGTTTTTCAGAGAATGTATTTTTAACATTTATCTGTATGTGCAGACATTTCTGTCCTAACTGTGGGTAGTGTTTGCTCAGTTCCACCATGAGAATGTGAAATCCCACAGGCCACAAACTCTCAAAAACAAACCAAACCCTGAACTGTCAAAGCAGCTGCTGCTTTTTATTTAGCACACACAAAAAAAAAAACTGTGATATCTTTCAATTCATCATAAAAACAGAAAGACCCATTTTCAGTCGCTTCCATTGCATTTACGCATTAAATTACCCCTTTTCTTTACCCCAATGCGTTTAAAAAAACCACAACTTTGAGTAGATACTGCCAGTTACTCATAAAACTAACACTTCAGTATGTTCATCTGCAACCTACAATGATTCCAAAGCACTGTTGTGACATCAACTTATTGGACATATTACATCATCTCATAAATAAGAGTTAGGTTATATGCTTTCTAATACTAGAAAGATATTTGCCAATATTTCTAGAGCTATAAACTTTTATGAGCAGGCATAATCTATCCTCCAAAACACAACTTTTCATTCTTAACACCACATTTAAAGAGGTAGTTCAGCCAAAAATGAAAATTCTGTCTTTATTTTCACACACTCATGTTGTTCCAAACCAATGTGACTTTTTCTGTGGAACACAAAAGCAGGTGTTAGGCAAAATGTTAGCCTTAATCACCATTCATTTTCATTTTATGGGAAAGAGCACTCTTAACATTCTTCAGAATTTCTCCTTTTTTGTTCCATGGAAGTCAGTCAGTCATTTGCGGTTGGAATGTCATGAAGGTGAGCAATTAATTACACATTTTTTGCAATTAACTAACCCTTTAAGTTCACAACACCCACCCTCCCTGATCAAAACCATCTCCTCCAAAACAACATTAGTATTGCTCATTTATGAAGACCTCCAAACACCTCCAATCTGCCAGGTGTACAATGTAGATTCAATCACTGTCAGTTGTAGATTTCATACGGTTTATCGTTTATATTTCCTTGTTTATGTACATAGGTGCTTGTCTGTTGGCATTACAGTAAAACAGATCACAGGCAGTTAGAAACCAATAAGCAATTAACTGGTTAGAGAGGAAAAATTAAAAGTATTGACAAAGCAAAACCAAGACAAAAAAGCTCTCCCTCACTGTGTACCACACCCTTTAGTTGGTCAAAGTTTGTCAAAAGGAGACACTGTTTCCATATGCATTAAAAAGAGGTTAAGATGAGACAGCCCTTTTTCATGTCAACTTTGGATTTTTATTATCTCATTTGATTTTTGCCATTGGAATTTTCATGTGTCCTTGATTGTTTCTCTCTCTCGATCATTTCTAAAACACTGAGGAGAATGAATAATTTCATCCTATTTTTTCGCAAAAGTGCCTCCCACTGGACATGGAGGGTAAACTCATGTTATACTGAAAAAGTTGAATTTAAGAATGTGAGTAACGCCACACTTATGAATTAAGGTTCTGGGAGTATGTCTGGTAGTTATATATGAGTGTGTGTGCACGCGCTCGCTCACAATTATTAATAATCATAACAGATCACGATTCCTCATCTCTCTTGATGGTAATACAATGGCTTTAAGTCCATGCGCAGAGAGAGAATAAGAAAAAGACTGAGGGAAAGAGAGAAATGAGAGAGGAAAGAAAAGAAAACATCCTCTCTCAGCTTGGCAGCAGTAGTGCAGGTCCAATAGGTCATAGTTTAAATGTAAAAAATGGCCGGTGAATTCATCTTCCTCAAGCAGGAAGTCCATTGGTAGCATCTGTCAGGTGGTCAGAGTGTGATGTCATAACTTGGCCTCGCTGTCATGTGAGATAGAGGTTACGGATGGCGGAAATGGGTCACTGCAGTACCAAACCCACCTGGAAGAGAACACAATTACTTAAGCATTACAGCTCTCCATCATCTGTGAAGAATCAAACTGCGAAAATATACAATTATTAGATACATTCAGTGAACTGTAAACTGATCTTTGGTAACTGCATAACATATTGGACCATTATTTAGACCAGAATTTTTAACAGATATTTACACTTTTCCATCGGATATTGGTTCTTCAATATTAGATTTACTGATTAAGTTAGAATTTGCCCCCTCAAAAATAAATTCTGTCATCATTTACTCACCCTCATGTCAGATTTTTAGAAGAAAATCTCAGCTGTGTAGGTCCATACAATGCAAGTGAATGGTGACCAGAACGTTGAAGCTCCAAAAAGGCACATAAAGGTAGCATTAAAGGTATGAATACGGCTCAAATGGTTTAATCCATGTCTTCAGAAGCGATATGATAGATGTGGATGAGAAACAGATCAACATTTAAGTGCTTGTTTACTATAAATTATCCTCCCTGCCCACAAGGTGGAGATATGCAGGAAGAACGTAAAAACAAAAACAAATGAAGAATGTAGAAATGAAAATAAAAGTTGAGATTTATAGTAAAAATGACTTGATATTGATCTGTTTCTCACCCACACCATTTCACTTCAGAATATATGGATTTAACCACTGAAGTCATATGGATTACTTTTATGCTGCCTTTATGTGCTTTTTGAAGGTTCAAAATTCTGGCCAACATTCACTTGCATTGTAAGAACCTACAGAGCTGAGATATTCTTCTAAAAATATTAATTTGAGTTCAGCAGAATAAAGAAAGTCATACAAATCTGGGATGGCATGAAGGTGAGTAAATAATTAATTTTCCTTTTTTGGGTGAACTATCCCTTTTAATTATCTTAAGTGAAGAGCCTTGGACAGGTTTATATGGCCAATAAAGTTTAAATGAATTCTAATGCACAATTTTAGTCTTGTAAAGGTTCATCCACAGAGGAAATTGATGAATGATTTGGTTATTGTTTCTAAAGGCAGAAATAAAATGATTACAAATCGGTTATACGTTATCATTGAAATAATAATCAGTATTTTCATCAAAAAACTATAATCTGTCAATCCCAACTGCTTTGGGAGACAAAGATCCCCAATTTAACAATAAGCAGATTGTGAAGCACTGTGGTCACCTACTGCATGAATTTACTAATGTCAGTACTAAGTGATACTTTATGCCTTCATAAAGAATTTTGTAAACTAATTTGTAACCTAAAAATCTGTACCTTTTCTGAGCCCATGCTGGGACATTTCCAATTGTAGAGGTAATACTGCAGGTTTCCATCTCCAATGCCAAACTTGAGCTTCTCCAAAAATGTCTTATTCTCCATTAGGTCCAGTGCATTAAAGACATCAAATCCTTTCTAAAGGGGGAAATGAGACAAGAAAAGCTTCAATAAATATGCTGGTCTTTAATGCTATAAAGAGGCCATCCAACACATACTTTCGAAGCACCTGTCCTTTCCACATCGTTTTTTCGAATCTTTTCTCTAATTGTTCTATACAAACTATTTTGTCCATTGGTGCAAATGAATGTAACAGGTTGCTAGATTTCAGCGCAAATGCACAAGGCTTGTTTTTATCACTAACAACTAATCATAGATTATGTGAGTAAACTGAAATACATTGTTCATCATTATGCAAACAGCTAAACCGTTTCAATGACTGACCGTCTTGGCGAGGATGAGAGCATCTCCCATCAGGTCCAGCAGGGTGGTGGTGGTGTGTACGTTATAAAAAGAGTATGCTGCTTTCAGACTGTGGTGCACAGGATGGTTCATGATAGTGGACGGCAGCGTGTAGAAACTCAGTAAATCAGTCACCTTCCCCTCAGGACTCTAAAGCACATTCAAGTCAACACAATTACTGTATATCAACCAAAAATCCAACTTATTATGAATCCATTTAGAAAATAGCACAAGACTGTTATTGTCTCAAATTGGGCATCATTATCAATGTACCCTACAAGGTGAACTGGAATAGTTGGAAGAATTGTAGCCTATGAAGGTGCCTTGTTGCCTATCAGTGCCAAAAAACAAAACAAAAAAACGAATTGAGTATAATCTGAAAAACAGCAAAACAACCTTTAAAAAATTTACACTTTTATCATTTCAAAAGAGTATAATAGATCAAATATATACATGCGTAAATATTTACATTAAAATATGTATTACTATTTAATATTTAAACATTTAGCTATTTTTATTGCAATGTATTATATAAACCATTTAAATATAAAATTCTTTCAAATGTTTTACAAACTAGTTCATCAATCACATGATTGCATTAAATAGAAACATGATATCTTCACCCCACTCAAGTATTATAGCTTTACGATGAGCACTGTTGTTTGTTTTCCCCCCTTTTCACCAAATTTGGAATGCCCAATTCCCAATGCGCTTTAAAGTCCTTGTGGTCGCGTAGTGACCTCAATCTGGGTGGTGGAGGACGAATCTCAGTTGCCTCCACGTCTGAGACCATCAACCCTTGCATCTTACCCCGTGTGACTCTACCCTCCCTAGCAACTGGGCCAATTTGGTTGCTTGGGAGACCTGGCTGGAGTCACTCAGCACGCCCTGGGATTCGAACTAGCGAACTCCAGGGGATGATAGCCAGCGTCTTCACCACTAAGCTACCCAATGCATATGCTGCCTTCTTAATTTTTAAGAAGGTAATTTTGTTTACCTCCACCACAAAAGTGTCAATGATGTTCTCCTGGGGCAGCAGCCAGTGTTGAACTTCTCCTGGGCTCATAACAGGGACCAGGTTGAACTGACCGAGATATTCTTTCAGTAGACGGTGAACCGCTGGGATATCTTTCACAGTCATCTGCCTCAGACCTGGAGTCTTAGGAGCCTACAGAAGAACAGAGATGAGATATTATATAAGTCAGAGACATATCCAGAAGAACTAAAAAAAATGAACATAAGATGTTTTAGAGCAATTGTAAGAAGATAATAGAGGTCCAGAAAGGCAGGCTGGCACACACCTCTGGGAGTCGGTAGAGCTTCATGGTGCGTTGCATAGTCATGTTTCGACTCAGGTGAGAAAACTTCACCTCAATCAGCTTTCGAGGGTTCAGTGACCTGTGCCAGTACCTAAGACAGAAACATCAAGTCGGATGGCAATTAACACAAAAGAAGGAACTGAAACTAGGCAGGGCAGCCAGGAAGTTGTCTCTAATTGTTTGGGTGAAAGGCATACATATTTTACTTCAATGTCTATTAAAGGAATATTCTGGGTTCAATATAAGTGAAGCTCAATTTACTGCATTTGTGAGAACAATGTTGATTACCAAAAACAATTATTTAAACGTCCCTCCTTTTCTTTTAAAAAAGCAAAAATCTGGGTTACAGTGAGGCATTTACAATGGAAGTGAATGGGGGGCCAATCCATAAATGCTAAAATACTCACCGTTTCAAAAGTATAGCCACAAGATGTAAACAATATGTGTTTCAACATGATTTTAGTGTGATAAAATCACTTACTGACCTTTTTTGTGAAAGTTATATCCAATTTTACAAATTTGTTGCCATGACAACATAACACTTTAAACTCTAACACCCTAAAACAACTGTACAAATTATTGAAACTACTTTACAGTTCAAATTACACAACAAGAGAATTAATGTAAGATATTTTATAAAATTAAAAGCTTCATATTTCTGCATTTAACCACATTATAGTGGATTCATCCACTATAAGTGCCTCACTGTAATCTCCATGTTTGCTTTTTTTTTTTTAAGAAAATTATATTTTACATAAGAAATATTTTTTTGTGGTCACAAATGCTGATTATTTTGATTAATTCATTCTGATACTGAAATATATACCTTTACAGTAGCACATAAATAGCATTGCTTCATGATAATCATTACTGTCCCCCATATCAGTGACTCTGATATAACAGTAATTTGAGATACCTAAATAAGCCATTTTTACAGAAACTGCAGGGTCAATGCATTTATTTTATTTAAAAGACTACACACTACAAGTTTACAAATGTCTCCAAAAAATATCCTGAGATTTGAAATTACCAAGCGCCCTCTGGTGGAAGCTTTTTTTTCTCATAGGTAACAGTTATTATCTAGCAACATTTGCTTCCTAATGGTACACATGTACACCATTAGCTCATCTAACTTGACTCTGGGTGTAGATTCTCTTTGTACACAGACACCACACATCTTGTGTGAGAGGAAACCAGTGTCTTACCTGCAGGTGCCCACAGGTTTGGGCAGTACCACGCCTGCAGTGTACACAGCCTGAAAGATTCCCTCCAGGTTCACCCGTCTGGTGATCTCCCTGATAAGTACCGGAGCCACACGCTTCGAGCGAAGTTTCTTATGCACGCACAAGAAGTTAATCTCCACCATCTTCTTCTCTCTGGGAAGATGAAAGAGCAGCAGAAGTTTGAGAGGTCAATTTCACATGCATGTACTTGGTGTTGGTCTGCATAATATAACCAAAATATTAAATGGATAGATGATGCATCTAAAGTGTATTTGTTTATTTAGGCAACACAAATAGGTGATTAATTTGTGCTGATGCACTAGCAGTTGCCCTCTAATCTTTCTGGATTCAGATTGTGATTTTGGCACAAATTATATGAATCATTTAAACCTATATATTTGAAGTCATAAGTTTGCATTCACATTAGCCAAATACATTTTAACTAACTATTTAAGTTTTTCACAATTCCTTGCATGCTTAGGTCAGTTAGGATCACTACTTTCTTTTAAGAATGTAAAATGTCAGAATAATGGTAGCGAGAATTATTTATTTTAGCTTTTATTTCATTCATCACATTCCCAGTGGGTCAGAAGTTTACATACACTTTATTAGAATTTGGTAGCATTGCCTTTAACTGGTTTAACTTGGGTCAAACGTTTTGGGGGGCCTTCCACAAGCTTCTCACAGTAATTTGCTGGAATTTTGGCCCATTCCTCCAAACCGAACTGGTGTAACTGAGTCAGGTTTGTAGGCCTCCTTGCTCGCACATGCTTTTTCGGTTCTACCCACAAATTTTCTATCAGATTGAGGTCAGGGCATTGTGATGGCCACTCCAATACCTTGACATTGTTGTCCTTAAGCCATTTTGCCACAACTTTGGAGGTTTGCTTGGGGCCATTATCCATTTGGAAGACACATTTGCGACCAAGATTTAACTTCCTGTCTGATGTCTTGAGATTTTGCTTCAATATATCCACATAATTTTCCTTCCTCATGATGTCATCTATTTTGTGAAGTGCACCAGTCCCTCCTGCAGCAAAGCACCACCACAACATGATGCTGCCACCCCCATGCTTAGTTGGGATGGTGTTCTTTGACTTGCATGCCTCACCCTTTTTCCTCCAAACATAACAATTGTTATTATGCCAAACGGTTCAATTTCTGTTTCATTAGACCAGAGGACATTTCTCCAAAAAGTAATATCTTTGTCATGTGCACTTGCAAACTGTAGTCTGGCTTTTTTATGGTGGTTTTAGAGCATTGGCTTCATCCTTGCAGAGCAGAATTTTTTTAGGTTGTGTCGATATAAGGACGGTGTGGATATAGATACTTGTCTACCAATTTCCTCCAGCATCTTCACAAGGTACTTTGCTGTTGTTCTGGTATTGATTTGCACTTTTCACACCAAAATACGATCATCTCTAGGAGACAGAATGCGTCTCCTTCCTGAGTGGTATGATAGCTGCATGGTCCCATGATGTTTATACTTGCGTACTATTGTTTGTACAGATGACCGTGGTACCTTCAGCCGTTTGGAAATTGCTCCCAAGGATAAACCAGACTTGTGGAGGTCCACAATATTTTTCTGAGCTGTTGGCAGATTTCATTTGATTTTCCATGATGATAAGCAAAGAGGCACTGAGTTTGAAGGTAGGTCTTAATTTACATCAACAGGTACACCTCCAATTCAGTACACCTCCTATCAGAAGCTAATTGACTAATTGTCTAAAGGTCTGACATAATTTTCTGGAATTTTCCTAGCTGCTTAAAGGCACAGTTAACTTAATGTACAGTGGATATAAAAAGTTTACACACCCCTGTTAAAATGCTAGGTTTTTGTGATAGGTAAAAGAATGAGACAAAGATAAATCATGTCAGACCTTTTTCCACTTTTAATGTGACCTATAATGTGAACAATTCAATTGAAAAACAAACTGAAATCTTTGTGGGAGAAAAATTAAAATTAAAACCTTACAATAACCTGGTTGAATAAGTGTGCACACCCTCTTATAACTTGGGATGTGGCTGTGTTCAGAATTAACCAATCACATTCAAACTCATGTTAAATAGAAGTCATTAAACACCTGCCATCATTTAAAGTGACTCATCACTCATAAAGTGATTAATCACAAATAAAGTTCAGCTGTTCTAGTAGGATTTTCCTGACATTTTCTTAGTTGCATCTCAGAGCAAAAGCCATGGTCCGCAGAGAGCTTCCAAAGCATCAGAGGGATCTCATTGTTGAAAGATATCTGTCAGGAGAAGGGTACAACATTTTTTGGAAAGCATTAGATATACCATGGAACACAGTGAAGACGGTCATCATCAAGTGGAGAAAATATGGCACAACAGAGACATTACCAAGAACTGGACGTCCCTCCAAAATTGATGAAAAGACTAGAAGAAAACTGGTCAGGGAGGCTTCCAAGAGGCCTACAGCAACATTAAAGGAACTGCAGGAATTTCTGGCAAGTATTGTATGTGTGCTACATGTGACAACAATCTCCCGTATTCTTCATATGAATGGGCTAAGGGGTAGGATGGCAAGACGGAAGCCTTTTCTTACAAAGTAAACATCCAAGCCTGGCTGAAGTTAGCAAAAACAAACATCAAGTCTCCCAAAAGCACCTTTGGAAAATGTGTATTGGTCTGATGAAACCAAGGTTGAACTTTTTGGCCATAATTCCAAAAGGTATGTTTCGCGCAAAAACAACACTGCACATCACCCAAAGAACACCATACCCACGGCGAAGCATGGTGGTGGCAGCATCATGCTTTGGGGCTGTTTTCTTCAGCACGACAACGAACCAAAGCACACATCCAAATCTACAAAAGTATGGCTTCACCAGAAGAAGATTAAAATTTTGGAATGGCCCAGCCAGAGCCCAGACCTGAATCCAATTGAACATCTGTGGGGTGATCTGAAGAGGGCTGTGCACAGGAGATGTCCTCGCAATCTGACAGATTTGGAGCGTTTTTGCAAAGAAGAGTGGGCAAATATTGCCACGTCAAGATGAGCCATGCTAATAGACTCCTACCCAAAAAGACTGAGTGCTGTAATAAAATCAAAAGGTGCTTCAACAAAGTAGTTAGAGGGTGTGCACACTTATGCAACCAGGTTATTGTGAGTTTTTTTATTTTTCCCCCTCAAAGACTTCAGTTTGTTTTTCAATTAAATTGTTCACATTATAGGTCACATTAAAGGTGGAAAAAGTTCTGACATGATTTATCTTTGTCTCGTTTTTTACATCACAAAAACCTGGCATTTTAACAGGGGTGTGTAGACTTTTTATATCCACTGTATGTAAACATCTGACCTACTGGAATTGTGATATAGTCAATTAAAAGTAAAGCAATCTGTCTGTAAACAATTGTTGGAAAATCTACTTGTGTCATGCACAAAGTAGATGTCCTAAACAACTTGCCAAAACAAGTTTGCAAATATTAAATCTGTGGAGTGGTTAAAAAAATTTGCTTGAATGACTTCTGACTTCAACTGTATGTAGATAGGTTTTAGACTGCTTACATGTCATAGATGCGTATGTTGGCTGGAATTGCACTGATGAAACCAACTAGCTTTTGATTATTGTTCACTCTCACTCCACAATGCCATTGAGGCAACCAACCTGGAGGACGCAGAGCCCTGGAAGAAGAAAAGAGTGAAGGATGGAGATAGGAGGAGAAAATAGATGCTTTACTTTATGGAAGTAGACATTTCCACATCCATTCCATTTGTTTACCTTTGCAGGAAAACATCATCCTTTAAATAGTTCTTAAGTAAAGATAATTTATTAACTACAGAGCAAAAGGACAAGATTAAATAGTTTTTGATCATGCCTTTTAAAGCTCAAGAGAAAAAAATATTTGTTTCCAGAAAATAAATTATAGTGAATAAAATAAAAATTCTTGGTTGCATTTCCTTACCAGAGCAGAAATTCAGGTGAGTAATCAAAACGAAACATGTTGTCATCATCCTCAACATAGTTCTCATTCAGTAGAGTGTACAACTCTTTCAACTTCAGAGAGAAAGAAAGTAACTTAGACACTAGGTTATTTCCTGAAGCGCAGGTTTAAATTTGCGTCAACTAGAAAGGGAGATATTTAGAGATTTACGTGTCGTACCACTGAAGCGTTTCCCAGATCCAGAGCGTCCCAGGTGAAGCCCTGTGGGAGGCTGTAGGGCTCATCTCGTATGTGATCTTTATCTGGCTCAATGAAGCCATGTGATGTCACCGTCTCTCCTATACAAATGAAAGACAGATAAGACAGGAGACACAAATTTTCACACAACTAAACAAAAATCTTTCCAGTTTTATTTGTGTCGCCACTAAAAAGAGTGAAGTCTACACTACAGACACTGATTATGTTAAATTTAGCATAAAAAAATGGCTTCATGTGATGCCAGACATAAGAATGATTAGAATAAAAGTGAATAATTTTAAATAGTCATAGAAAAGAGCTCCTAGCATTAGGGAAACCCATGTCAAAAGATTTGTTCACATTATATGTGGACAGATCAGTTTCTTTTTCTGTTCAGACTGCAGCCGCTGTTGCTGGCACGTCCACATTAGTTGTCATAGTAATGATGCAAACTCGCATATGTTCACCATGTGTAAAAGTTTAGCAATGCATGTTTTGCAATTGTCTATGTTTTCCAGAAGGGCAGTATCCAAATATTACCACATCCGCCACAAACAACAGCTTAAAAATGTGGAGAGGTGGCATATGCAGTGTTAGTTGCTGCTAGGGTTTACAAATGTCCCTGTTTTAGCAGGACATCCCATATTTGGGAAATGATGACATCCAATACAGAATGACTATTGTCCATATTTTAGAGCGGGCACTGCAGTGAAACATTCAGAACTGAAGGCTTTACATTTAGTCATTTAGCAGATGCTTTTATCCAAAGCGACTTACTTTATGTCCCATATTAAAGCACAAAAGAGTCGGACAGTGATACTATTGAAGAGGACCCTCGTCTTGTATTGAAGCACTCAAAATGCTCATTAGACCAGAGGACAATTCTCCAAAAAGTAATATCTTTGTCCCCATGTGCACTTGCAAACTGTAGTCTGGCTTTTTTATGGTGGTTTTAGAGCATTGGCTTCTTCCTTGCTGAGCAGCAAGGTTTTAGGTTGTGTCGATATAAGATTGTGTGGTTATAGATACTTGTCTACCAGTTTCCTCCAGCATCTTCACAAGGTCCTTTGCTGTTGTTCTGTTATTGATTTGCACTTTTCACACCAAACCACGTTCATCTCTAGGAGACAGAATACGTCTCCTTCCGGAGCGGTAGCAAAAAAATTTCAAAAGGACTTGTTGTCAGCCCAAAACAAACAGATATTACATTACAACTTGTGGATAGTTTTTCCGCTTCCGTTGTGTTGCACTGATTGAACACTGGCAGGTGGATGCTCTGACATTGAGATCTGTGTATCTCTTCTCCCTCGTAACAAATATTATCCATTACGAGCAAATTAAACATTAAACATACACTGACATTCAAAAGTTTGGGGTCACTTCACTGAAATGTTTCTCATGATCGTAAAAACCTTTTGATTTGAAGGCGAATGCTTAAATGTTTGAAATTATTTTTGTAGACAAAAATATATGTGTGCAAACATATTAATTTAAGTAATTACAAAACAAAACATTTTTGAAATGGATGATAATAAGAAAAGAAGCTAATAAGTGCCCAGCATAGAGATGGGAACTCCTTCAATACAGTTTAAAAACCATCCCAGGATGATACCTCAAGAAAATAATTTTCTGAAAATTCTATGCAAAGGGTGACTACTTTAAAGATTCTAAAATATAACATAGTTTTGATTTATTTGTTTTGTAAGTCACAACACAATTCCTTTATTTCCATTTCTATTATTCCATAGTTTTGATGACTTTAGTATTATCCTTAAATGTGAAAAATAATAATAAAGAATGAGTAAGTGACCCTAAACTTTTGACTGGTAGTGTAATTATCACTTGAGGACGAAAAGAGACTGTTGTATCCAGAGGTTTGAAACAGTAAAACGGGGGTGTTTTTGCCTGTTAGTCATTGATGCTTCATGGCATTTTGGGCATACCAAGATGACCGCTCGAACACTTCTGGTGGCTTCACCTCCTACTGGCAGTTTACGGTTGCATCAGCGATCCAGTTCTATATACTGTATATATCAGTGGCTTCCACCATAGTTTTTGCCACCTCCAGTGAGCGTATGTTTTTTTTTCTTCTTTTTTTTTTAATGCACATTTTGGAGATTTTATTAGCATGTTAGTGTTTCTTTCCATCAAGCAGTTTTTATGCGACATCCCAAAATGCACATAAAATTATGTGGATGGAAACCCAACTAATGCGGAATTACTCTTACTGTTGTTCAATATGTGAAGGCAAGGTGCTTTGCACAGATCTGAGATCAAGTGGACTAGTAAAAGCATAGTGCCTTTTCCCTACAAACAGTATCCAAAACCAACAGTTCAAACACTCCGAAGTGAAAGAACTTCCTCAAAGAAACACTTCTCAGGCCATATATCACAGGTCTCTGCCTTGAATCAGTCCAAATTAAACACAATGCAAAAATAAAATACTAAATGTATTGTGGTTTACCATTACAAGGTCATTAACTCTTTCCCCGCCAAACACAGAATTTTCCGTGTTTTATGAAAAAACGCTTCCCCGCCAAACACGGAATTTTCCGTGTTTCCGTGTTTTAGGTGTTATACGGTAAGGAGACCCCTGTGCATGTTTTGAAAGAGTACGCAACTCTTTGATCAAAGAAACAGACTGCGATCGTCTCAAACATGAAGAAGTGGAGTATTGAGAAGCTCAAAATATCAGACATAAACATGCCTTTTTCTCAGCTTTTTGTCTGAAATGTTGTTTTTGACAAAACCTACCTCTGTTCAAGTCGCAATAAAAAAGAACAAATGAAGATAAAATAAAATCGTTTTTTTTGCCTAAAAGCAGAGGCCCAGATCTTTATTTTGATATATAGCATCTTCATATATTCATGGAAGAAAATATTCTGCGGGCCATTAAAATTTAGCGAAAATCGTCAAAAACCCTGGCGGTGGCTGGCAACTTTTTTTTAAAAACGCTGGCGGGGAAAGAGTTAAAAAGCCATAAGAAACACTTTTGGATGTAACTAAATACAAGTGATGGCAGAAAATAATAGTGTAAAAGATCAATACCAAGTTTAGGAACAGGCTGAGTGTCCCAGAACTGGTAACTGCGACGTGTGGCCTCCTCCATAGTTTTAGCTGGACCCTGTCCCACTGAGAACAGCTCGATAGCCTTCTGAATCTCCTGTAACTTATCTGCAGGGAGGGAGTTTACCTGAGAAAGAGAAATGAAAATGTTCCAGTCCAGATCATTAGGGTTAGCGCAGTGACGATACAATTCAATCCTTTGCTTAATTTGCACTTGGAAGAGGGGGGGCATGGGGATAATTTGGGGGGCAAAGCCCGCCTCAGCACCCCCCTATATCCAGCCCTGCTTTAGACAAACACTCACTTTGGCCAGTGGATCCTGTGCAGCATCTTTGCCTCCAGACTTGTCCTTATTCCTTTTCTTCTGCTTCTTTTTCTTCTTGGCACCTGTGTCTCCTTTCTCCCTGTGGGTCAAATTAACTCAGTTGACACAGACAGCTATACAGTTAGGCAATGTCCACTCAGCAGTAACTGTGTGCCATACAAGTGAAATGGAAACAAGCTAAATGCTAAATGGATGCAGCGTTATTTTAACGTTGAGAACCTCTGACTAGTGTACAATCAGTGCAATAATTACATGCTGTAATTCAGCTAACATATAAACAAAAATTATCTCAGAATTTGGAAACAAGACAAAAGAGAAATGGTTCACTTTCTTTTCCCTCCAATGTATCAGTTAACTAAGCCTATTTTAACATAAGAGGACAAAATTAAATTCAGTTCCAGTGCTTTTCATAACACATTTTGTTTCAGTGAAGTTTAACAAAGAATACTGCATTTTAATTTAACTGAATTTAACAAAAAGACTCTTCTTGGATTATGCACAAACACAATTTAAGACTTTCTTCCAATTCATTAACAGGCCAGGACAAGAAACTTTATTTACTCCCAGAGGAGTAACTACAGCTTAATACACGAACATAGGGCTAGCTGGAATGGGACGACTACAGCCCAGATTACTTACGGGAGCTGCACAGATAATCCTATTAGTGTCCACGCCGGGGGGGAGAGGTAAGAGCACTGAGCTACATTTGTTAATGGGGCACAGATGGTCTATCACATGACCTGCAGAAAAAAGCGTGTTTTTGTGTGTTTGAGGGGACGTAGGCCATACCATAACACAAATACTGACAGACAAACAAGCCCCCCACGATAATGGCTTTGACAGCCAACTATTCCTGTTAGAGGAATGAAGCAAATATACAGTTCAAAATGCTGTTTTGCACTGTACACAACACAATTAAGCTTCATATTGCTTAAACCGACACAAATCTGCACTGTGAGACTTCCTCATAACATAACATAACGGACCATTGTGTAGAAGATTTGAGTGCTGTGTGCATGACTTCATTGTGCTTTGATGCCTGGTATAGACTAAAGCAACTTGATGGTGATTAATATTCATTACAAATGGCAAAGCCCTTGGAATCTGTAAGCCAATTTTTAATTGACCCTTCGCAAAGCACCACCTTAAAAGCGTTACTGACCGATCCTGTCTCAGCAACTGTTGCCTTGCGCCAGCATCGCTTGCATTTTTCCAATGAGTGTATATGGGAGAAATGTGTGTTTGAGTAGTTTAAAGTGGACTTCTACAGAAATGGCCAACAAAATGTAAACCTTGTAATAGTGACACGAGGTTCCCAGAGAGGACACATGCCAAGTTTTCTCTTTCTTTATAAAAAAATATCTTTAAAAGGGCATGCTATGGATTAAACTGTGCCATTCCTCATTCCCAAATGACCAGGTATAATATTACATTTAGACACCTACATTTGCTACAAGGTAAATTAAAGCTACTATCTTGACATTAATTCATTAATGTATTGATTCAGGTCTTCACCAAAAAATAGTAAATAAGGAGTTCACAGCACCATAGTGGATATTTTATTTCAGTTCTGTTCACTTCCACTGTTATAAGGTGTTTAGTTACCATCAAATTACTTTTCTTTTTTAATGTTTGTTTATTTGTTTCTTTAATTTTTTATGCCATGCCAGCTTATATGGCTATATTCATGGCAGGAGCCAGGTTTAGTTATTTAAAAATAGAGTTAAATAAGGTGTTTAAGATTCATTTTTCCTAAAAACCTTAAAACAAATTTGTATTCACTTGATTAAAAACCTTTTCAAAAGTATCAACTGAATAATACAGGTTTACCTGATGTGTAGAAGTTTAATGGATAGTGGGTTTTTGCAAGATGAGCACTTTGGTGAATTTTCTCCTGATAGTAAAAACTGGTGTGTGAGTCTTGTATGTCCTATCTGGCATAGTATATAAATGACTTCACCCCAGCGATTATTAAAAGGGAACACATATCTTGTTCCAACAACAAGATTTATTTCCCGTAATTTGTTGTTTAAACACTGATCCCACTAAAACTGCCGTTTGTTTTTGATACATTCAGAGTTGGTTGCAGATCTGTGGACGGTATAGGGCATTTTACTGGTTCAGTAGATAGTGCTTCTCTGGCAGCTCTGTCTGCTTGTTCAATACCAGAGATTCTTGAGTGGCCAGGTACCCAGCAGAAAATAATATTAAAACTCTTTGCATCAAGAGATGACAGTTTGATTAAAATCTTCATGATTGTTGAGTGATCAATTTTAGTAGCTTCCAATGCTTCAAGACATGATTTTGAATCAGTTATTATTAAAAACATTTTGTGGAGCAGTCTCAATAAACTTCAGTGCCAGTAGTAGAGTGTTTGCCTCTGCAGTGAAAACTGAACTTTGTTCAGGGATGCGGATACCCTGGTTTGTTGCAAAACTTCTGCCACGTTTTTCCAGATTTAGAGCTATCTGTGTATATTGGTATATGTTGTGGGTATACTACTCTTATGTCCAAAAATTGTTGATGGAAATCGTTCAGATGCATTTTGGATTTTTGGTTCCTTGTTAAATCCAGATGGATTTTAGGCTTTTTTTTTTTTTAAATGGCAGGTGATACCAAGCAACCTGTTCTCTTTACCAACTTTAATGGGGACTCCATCCATAAACAGCTCTGGTTAATTGTGTAGTGAAAGGAGCCGACAGAAATGCATACAGATGGTTTTTGTTTGTGAGAACTTGAAACCGTTCTGTGTTGACCAGGAGTGCATTTTGTTTATTTTCAATTGGATTTTTAGCTCGATAGTATTCATGTACTTGCTCTTGTAGCAAATGGAGGAATTTTGCAGAAATGTGTCTGTTCCAAACTGTTTAGATCCACTTTCAGATTCTCCAGATGGATTTTTATGCATAGGCCAAATTAAACAAATTTTTTTTTTTTTCATATATTGTTGAATGCTGTAGTGGGAAAACTGCTGAATAGGCTGGGTTTTCTTTATTTGTTTTAAGTTTGGTTGAATATTGTAAGGCCAACCTTAGGCATCTGATTTCCAAGGATGGTTAATTGGAGTGGTGGTGGTGTAGTGGTCTAAAGCACATAAATGTTAAACTGGTAGGTCACAGAAGGTCGCTGGTTCAATCCCCACAGCCACCACCATTGTGTCCTTGAGCAAGGCACTTAACTCCAGGTTGCTCCGGGGTGATTGTCCCTGTAATAAGTGCACTGTAAGTCGCTTTGGATAAAAGCGTCTGCCAAATGCATAAATGTAAACGTAAATGTAATTGGCTTCTGCATAGAGACTTCAGATTGGTGATGTTCTGTAGGCTTCCAAATCTAGTCGAATACCTTGGTGGTGTACAGTGTCCAAAATTAATTTGTATGACTTCCTAGCTGATCCATAAATTATACTTCCATAGTCCAGCTTTGAGCATACCATGGTTTAGTACAAGTTCATGAGAGTTGAGCTGTCTGCTCCCCATATAGTTTTGCATAAAACCTTTAAAACTTTAATGGGGACTCAATCCATAAACAGCTCTGGTTCATTGTGTAGCAAACTAAGCCTACAGAAATGCATACAGACAGTTTTTGTTTGTTTTGTTTTTGAGAACCTGAAACCGATCTGTGTTGACCAGGAGTGCATTTTGTATTCATGTACTTACTCTTGTAGCAAATGCAGATATCATCTACATATAAACTACAGAGGACATCAGAGCCAAATACTTTTGCAATGCTATTTATTTTAATAATGAAGAGGGTTACTTATAGGATACTTCCTTGAGGTACTCCAAGTCCTTTTTTAAATAGGTTAGACAAGGTGTTTGCTATTTTAACTCTAAAAAGTCTGTTTGACCAAAAACTTTCAATGAAGATTGGTAGTCGACCTCAAAAAATAATTTGGTACAGATCCTTTAAAATGCCATGTTTCCATGTCGTGTCATAGGCTTTCTCTAAATCAAAGAAGACAGCTACAATGTTCTTTTTTTGTAAAGGCGTCACGAATATAGATTTCAAGACAAATAAGGTGATCTGTAGTGCCTCGACCTTTCCTGAAACCCCATTTGGAGTTACTTTTGTGATGTTTACATTCCAGTATCCAGGCCAGGTGATCACTGACCATATCTCTCCATTGTTTTGCATAAACAATAGGTTAAAGTTATAGGGTGGTAGTTTATGGGGTCCATTATTTAAAAGACACAAGGTGTGGTTATCTATAAAATTGTCTTTCCTTTTGTGTTACAGTGATTACTGCCCCACAAAGTGTTATAACTATTAAAATCTCCCATGAGAATAAAAGGAGATGGGAGCTGAGCGATAAGGTGATCTAGGTACATGTGTGTCAAGTTAAAATTAGGAGGAATGTAGATAGAGACAACTGACAATGGTTTTCTGCAAAGTCAGGTATACTGCTGTTGCCTGTAGGTCACTATTAATATTTATATGACTATGGATCACATCTTTACTTATTAAAATGGTTGCCGCTTTCATTGAGACCGAAAGTGTTAAAATTAATCAAATGTTTAAAAGAGTACCGTCTGGTGGTAACTGTTTTTCTTGAAGACATATGGATAGAGGGTTAATAACTGCAGTTAGATGCTGCAGCTCGTTAAAATTTGCCCTGATACCATGACAGTTCCATTGGATGATAGAATTTTCCATTACCTATTAGGAAGAATAGGGACAGTTTTCTTGGTTCAGCCTTTAGGGGATGGACTTCTACTATGGTATTCACTCTCTTTCATTTCCACATCTTTTGTTTGTTTTGTCTTTGAGGTTTCGTCTTGGGATATGTTTGATTGTGAAGAACTTGCCTTACCATTGTTTTTATTTGCCTTTTGGTTTCCTGTTATTGAGCTCTGATGAGTGAATGCATTTAGAAGAGTTTTGCTCTGAATTCCTGTGTTCTTCATCTTTGAGGAAATATTACTTTATATTAACAATAAATTGTCTTTATTCATCCAGGTGAAATCTGTCTGGCAGTCTATTGTTCTCACAGCTTTTTTTGCAACAGCGGCAAAGGTTTTATTCAGTGTAAAAACAGGGATAACATCCACGATTTTCTTTGCTTTGAGGTAACTTATTCTATTAGTACACCTGATCTTCTGTATTTCCTTTTCTTTGATCCACATGGGACATTGTTTTGATGCAACTGAATGGTCACCTGAGCAATTACAATATTTTGATGTTTTTTCACAGCTCCCTTTGACATGGCCTACCTTCCCACATTTACAACAGTTATGTTTGTCATTGCACCCATTAGATCCATGGCCATACTTTTGACAGTTGAAAAACTGCAGAGCGTTGGATACAAATAAGTCCACTGGAACACTTAAGTATCCAATTCTAAGTTTATCTGGGATTAGCAGTTTATTAAAGGTGAGGATGTATGTACCAGTTTTAAACGTTCGCTCTTCTCTCTTGATTATTATTCTATTGACGTTCATTACTGCTTGGGTCTTGAGCTCATGCGTTATTTCTTCTTCATCCACATCATCCAACTCTCTAGTTTGGATTTCTCCTTCACTGTAGTTCAAAGTTGGATGAGGAGATGTCTTTATTTGACTCCTGCAAACATGCTGGCATGCAGTAGATTTTCAGCATTGCCCTTTTTACTGAATTCCACAAGAATCTGTCCAGATAGTAGTTATTTCACTTATTTTACTGTTCCCGCAATACCTTTTTATATAACAAAAGGGGAAAGCTTGATGATTGGAGAATCTGGAGCAGCAGCTTCAATGATGATGAATTTTGGCCAGTCATCATTACTCGGCACAAGAGCATATCTATTTTCTGAGGTATTGTCGGTATCCAGGCCCAAGAAAAAAGGGCTTGAGGGGTGTTCTCTCTTGCCCAAGGAGACGACCATAGAACTATAGAGGGAAGGAGCACACCACTGTTCCTTTCACAGTCTTCCATCATGGGTCCCGAGCCATAACCTGCATTTTTTAATGTGACTGTGATGATAACATCTATCACTATCACACACTTTTCTATCATTCTTTCTTTTTACTCAAACGATTAGTCGACATTAATTAACTACAAACTCCGAAACTGGCATTTCTATGTGCAGTCAGTGCCTCTTCAATGATTTGCTTGTCACGGGGAAGCTCATCCCTCAAGCGCTCACGCTTAATACAGTTAGATTATAACGTGATGGCTCACAACTTATTGAATCATAATATACGTCCCTGTGCATTTCTTATCGTGAAGAAAATTTGCAACACCCAGCTTTATTAATAAGAGATAATTTGTTTTTTAGTAAGATGGATTGAAGAGAACAGAAAGGTGAGAGAGGAAGTCTTCGCCCCATTATACACTGCAACAAAATAGGTTTTAGATTTTTTTGTTTTGTTTTGGCTTGTTTTCCAATATAAATATCTAAAATTCCTTTAAATCAACGTACATTTTCTTTAGCAGCTATACTGCAGAAGTAAAAATTGTTATCTGAGAATATTGAATATAATATTAAAAATACAAATATTTTAAAATATCTAAAAATCCTTTAAAAAAGATGCATTCACCTGAGAAGCAGCATATAAGATATTTAGACTTGCTTTTAGAGAATAAATCTTGAATATAAGTATATTTTGTCTTTACTACACTCGCAGAAGTATAACCAAGTGAAAAAATACACTTGTATACAAAATACACTTGCTGTATATTTAAGATACATCCTCTTAAAGCATGTCTAAATATCTTACACTTTGCTTCTCAAGTAAATGTATTTACATTTTTAGACAATTTTAAAATGGAAAACAAGAGAAAAACTTGACAATAATAGGATTTTTTGCAGTGAATTTCTTTACTGAATTAAACTTAATAAAAAGTATTTTCTTTCAGATTAATTCAGTGAATGTCTTTTAGATGTATATTTAAAAGATGATTTTGTCCTCTTTATTGTTAGTTAGCAAGTTCCAACCTTTTAAGTCGGGCCACAAGCTGAATAATCGTTTAATAATCATTAGATTAATCGATTATCAAAATAATCATAAGTTTCAGCCCTAGCCATCACTATCATTTTTTTCTCTTCCATCACTCACTCTCTTTCTTTTCTACCTTTCACATTTTCTCTTCTAACACTCTTTTCTATCCATCTATCTCTCTCTCTTTCTATCTGTCACTATCACACACTTTTCTATCACTCTTTATTTTCTACCTGTCACTATAATTTTTTTAATTCTCTTCTATCACCCTCTTTTCTATCATGCTATCTATCTATCTATCTACAAGGTTGGAAGGGTTACTTTTATTCCACTAAAGATTACAGAACACATGCTGTAAAATGTAATTTGTTGCGTATTGCGTTAGATTACTCAAAGTCAGTAACGTATTCTAAATACTTTGGATTACTTCATCACTGGTAGATTTTTTCACTTGTTTTGACTATAAAAACTCTGCCAGTACAGTAAGACAAAATACACATGTTAAAAATACACTCTCTGAAAAACCTAAATATCTTATGCAGTGTTGCTTCTAAAATAATATCAATCAAACTGATCTTGTTTTAAGGATTTTTTTATATTTTTACAGGAAAAACAATACAAAAATAATGATCAAGAATATAATTTTTGCCCTAATATCAAAGGTCTTACTAGAAAAAAAGAAATTATGATCCAACATGAATTTTCTTGATAAAAAATCAAAAATATGATCGTGCCTGGTAACATGCATGTAAAATGGCTAGAAATAGCATTTTATCTTAGCGTAAAGCTGACAATTTACACAAGATTTATTTCTATTTCTTCTGCTCCAAACTTACTTAAAACTTCTGTCTGCTCGTATGAAACACATCATAAGAACGTGTTTCACAGCTGTTCAAATACACACTTTGGATCGCATGTATAAATGTTTTCCATCTGAAAGGACTAAATATTAAATGAAACAAATGAAAATAAAATGCAAAGTAATCTCTTCAGTAATCAAAATACTTTTAGAAAGTAACCTTATTCTAATTACCAATTATTTAAATTGTAACTGTAGTGAAATAAAGTTGTTGTCTGTCTAACTATCTGTCTGACTGTCAGTATCTATCGGTCTGCCTATTTCGGTGCTATTGACATGATTTTATTGGCATAGAAATGAAGCGAATCCAGAAAGGAGCGGCGGTGTATTAATGGTAATGGTAGCCTACGTGCTCCTCGGCACACTTCCATCACTTCGTTAGAACATATTAAATTGATTATTAGCTCTCTCCTGACTAAATTGACCAAAACGGTCCCTACACATGACACCGAGGAACATGGATAAAATGCTGGTTATTGGGGGAAAGGGTTTGGCTTTGATGTAACAGTCAAGCTCTCCGCACTGACAGCGAAACCCAGGCACCGTCCAGGAACTTACCTGACCGAAATAAACCGTGAGGAAAACGGGATGCCAGCAGCAGGGTGGCGAAAACGTTAACTGATTCTCCGGTTGCCAGCAGTCAAGCTAAATGTCAGTTACAGGAGATCCATGCAACTAAAAAGCCAGTGGTCATAATCATAAAGGCCTGCATGACCAGCTTTGAAAGCGATATTTATTAGTTTTGGTGCTTGTGTAAAAATACATGTTACATATGAGGATTTATTTAACACCATTTGCAACGGCGACTTTAAATCATGTGGTTTATTCATTGTAATCTAGCCAGCATTATGGTTAGACACTTCACACTGATGCCCATGATCTCAGAGAACTAGCCATATGGATCCGCCCTCTTGATTGATTGACGCCGTCTGAACAAATAATTTTAGAGATCTGTCCGTCAATCAACCCAAAGAGCCAATAGCGAGACGCCAGTGGGAGGTTTCCTATGCTGTTAGCGTGCCTAAACCTAGCCGAACAAGGGCCTTGCCTTTCAGAGCTTAGAAAACGAGTATTTTACACTTACAACCTAACAAAAAATGCATGCACGCTCACCCGTCATCAGAGTGATGCTCTTCATTTTCACAATTGCTGCAATGTCCGTGGTCATCTTCTACCTCGGTTTCTTTCTCCAGCTTCGGTGCTGTCTCATTCTCATCCGCCATCTTTAACCAGGAAGTGAGGATTTCGCCTTGCGCTCTCAAACCCTGCAAAACTATTGGTGCACTGACGCAAAGCCTGATGCTCTGTGTAGTTCATTCTTAGTTTATCCCTGACAGTTTTCAACACTGTTCAAAACCAGTATTGTTAGACATGTTATGAATTTCGCTGTTTTTGATTTGTTGACCACATGTTTGCAGTATAATGTTGAATATCTGGTTGTAATTTGTTAGTCTGCCTTCTCAGATTCCTAAATTACTATGCAACCACTGATATAATGTCATAAAGAGGATATTCACTCACGAATGGGAGTCTTCTACAAAGCAATTTTAACAAAAGTTCTATTAGAAATCAAATTCTAATTGGCCATCAGACTGAGCACTACAAAAAACACGCATCGCATAGTCTCGAGACACGCTTATAAAAGTTGACTCTTTTTTTTCTACCTGACATGAAGTCTAAAGAACATGACGCTCCTGCGCGAGATGCTGCTTGGGTTACCTAAAGTCTCGCAAGAGTCGCATGCGACGTTCAAACACTGTTTTTATTTGTCCTACGTAAACCCTACACCTACCCCTAAAACTAACCTTGACCCTACCTCTAAACCTAAACCAAACCTTGTTAACAGCAAATGAGACTCATGCAAGACAGGTTGCCGGGGTGTTACCCTCTAGAAACAGAGACACTGAAAGAGACCCTGAATAACAAATTGAGTCAAAGACGTCCGTCCGGCACGTTTACATAGAAAAACAATAGGAAAAGAGCACAGATTGACACAAAAAATGCATTCGGTGTGAACGGCCCCTTAAATACTTTATTAGACAAACCACTTTGAAACTCTTTAATCAGAGCAGTCAAACCTTATATATATATATATATATATATACACACACACACATTTTCACAATAGGTCCTTAGGCTACAGTTATGTAACCAAAAACAAGTTATACATTTTAACTAGAGGTACAAAAAAGCACCCCTTAAGGGTACCTTGATTAGTCATGTGCATGTTATTACCAAAAGACTTGGTCATTTATCCACTTTTGCTGTGGCAGAAGAGTCAACGTGTCCAGGACTGTGTGTCTGTCTCACACACATGCATTCATGCAAAAGTAATTAAAGGGCACAATAGTTCCCCTTCTGTCACTCACTCGACACTGTGTCGAATGAAAGCGGTCGTGTCTGTCAGTCAGATTTTTTCTTCGGAGCCGAGCAGTTGTGCAGCAGCAAGCTGAGTCTCACTACTGTTCCACTCACCTCTGTTGGCAGAGCACTGCTGTTGGATCTACGGCGCATTTCCATCAGCGTTCTCTCTCTCTTCACGCTGTGCAGTCCACGCCCTTGGACGCTTCGACAGTGCTTCTGTCTAAATGAGTATTCTCCCTCCTAAGAGAGTTTTATTTCTCTAAAAGAGCTTATTTTCACTCACAAAAGAGCAATACAAAGCAGGCGTTGAACATTCGTTTCAGTATGGGTCGATTTCTCTCTGCTTCTGACGGTCATAAGAGCTGCCTCGCGTGCCTGGGCTGCGATCACAGTAGCAGGTAGCATTTTATGAATGGTTCATGTTCTCAGTGCGAGAACATAGCCATGGCAACGTTGCGGTCATGGCTAGTCGATCGGTTCCTCGGATCAGGGCGCCACTCATAGCTCATCCGCTTTCGCTACCCTTGACGGTGGGGCAAGTAGGTACAAGGAGGTCCCCCCAAGTGGATAAGGCGGTTGCGTTACACCTGTGCCCCGAGAACGCCGCCACCTGGCGGGATCGTCCAGTACTCTCCTTCAAGGCCTGTAGGATGATGTCGTCACTGACTTCGAAAGCCCTACAGCGCCACTGGACAGGCCGCCTCTGCCCTGCATGCCATGGCTCTCCTGCAAGTCCACCAAGCCAAGGCACTTAAATATCTGCACTTGGGCAGTCCTGATCCTGACGTGCCACAGGAACTGCCACCGACCTCGCTTTTCACCTATGGCTGAACGTGGTCGAGATGCGCAACGTTGACAAGGCACGCTTTCTCAACGCCCCCCTCTCCCAACTTGGCCTCTTCAGCAACACAATCGACGACTTCACCAAGTAGTCTTCAGTGGTAAGGAGTAATACAAAGCAGGCGTTGAACGTTCGTTTCAGTATGGGTCGATTTCTCTCCGCTTCTGACGGTCATAAGAGCTGCCTCGCGTGCCTGGGCTGCGATCACAGTAGCAGGTAGCATTTTATGAATGGTTCATATTTCTCAGTGCGAGAACATAGCCATGGCAACGTTGCGGTCATGGCTAGTCGATCGGTTCCTCGGATCAGGGCGCCACTCATAGCTCATCCGCTTTCGCTACCCTTGACGGTGGGGCAAGTAGGTACAAGGAGGTCCCCCCAAGTGGATAAGGCGGTTGCGTTACACCTGTGCCCCGAGAACGCCGCCACCTGGCGGGATCGTCCAGTACTCTCCTTCAAGGCCTGTAGGATGATGTCGTCACTGACTTCGAAAGCCCTACAGTGCCACTGGACAGGCCGCCTCTGCCCTGCATGCCATGGCTCTCCTGCAAGTCCACCAAGCCAAGGCACTTAAATATCTGCACTTGGGCAGTCCTGATCCTGACGTGCCACAGGAACTGCCACCGACCTCGCTTTTCACCTATGGCTGAACGTGGTCGAGATGCGCAACGTTGACAAGGCACGCTTTCTCAACGCCCCCCTCTCCCAGCTTGGCCTCTTCGGCAACACCATCGACGACTTCACCAAGTAGTCTTCAGTGGTAAGGAGGCAAATGGAAGCAATCTCGCACATAATGCCCGAGGGCGTCCCCCTGCATCCAAGCAACAGGCAGCTCTGCCTCAACCCGGGCCCAGCTCTCAGCCCCAGCATCGAGCACCTCGCAGGTGGTGCATGCCCCCCATCTCCAGGACTTCCTCTAGGACCCGGAAGGCTCCTAAGTACTCCTGGGATGGAAGACCCAGGGAGTCAGACGTTCTCTCCGGAGCTGGTACCAAGACCACTCCATTCCATGGTGGAGAGCTGGCAGGAAAATCCTTGTTTTCCCACATTGTTAATAAAAGAGCGATTTCCCCACTTCCTGGGTCATCCAGCCAAATTCAGCGGAGGAATTTGCGACCAGACCCACTACGAGCCACAAGTGTTCTGTACTGGGGTAGGGCTCCACAGGCTTAATTCCCTCTTCAGGCAACTCCCTGTGATGTATTTTCCGCGGTATGGTCCCCCTGTCAGCGGGCCCGCGTCTCCCTTGGGCAGTCCCACTGCCCCCGGTCGCCATGTTTGTAGAGCTCCTCCCTCATCAGGTAGTACCTACCACCACACCGCTCCCATGTGTGGCTTGACAACCCACGTGGCGTATTAGCCACATGTCACCTCCCCCTAGTTTGGGCAGGATGTGACCTCCGCAGGGTCTTTCCCTCTGAAAGAATAGGATCGGGAAATACCGCCTTCCCCGACGCATTTCATAGCATTAAGATTTACAATCTATGCGAGAGACATTGGGGAGGGTTACGTGCAGCCGATACAGTTGCTTCTAGCATGCAGCAACCTGCTTGCACCTGTGTCAGCAGTTCACGTAACACGTTCTAGTGCATGTCGCTGTTGAATGGGACCCCTTGTGTCACTTCATTCGACACAACGTCAAGTGAGTGACAGAAGGGGAACATCACGGTTAAGGTTGTAACCTCTGTTCCCTGAGGGACAGAACGAGACTTTGTGTCCCTTCTGCCACGACACTGGATCTACCACTGTAAATGGCCGTAACTTATTCTTGGCTCCTCAGTTCAAAAACCTTACTGACAAACACACGCCCGCTTCCCTTTATACCCGTATGTCCACGTACGGGACATGCAAATTCTGTCTGCCAATTTCTCATTTGCCATTTCTCAAGTTCAGAGGTACGCGAGGCTCCCAAGGAAGACCCCTTGTGTCACTTCATTCGACACAATGTCTCATTCCCTCCCTCAGGGTGGCGTGACATTAGGTATAATTTTAGACAAATTTGTAAAATGTAGGCATAAATTATTGTAAAAAAAATTAAATAAAAATTAAAATTATTTGGCATGATCTGTGAGGAAATGTAGTTGGGCAGTTCTGAGGATGCAGAATTGCAATGAATGTCTGGTTTTGATCAAATAAATGTTAATACTACATGTAGTTCAATTAATATGATTAATAATTAATTATTTCAAAACACACTCTTGAAAAAGAAAAACATGTATTGTTTCCATTTACAATCCTTAAAATCAATCACACACATGAATAACACCGTCCTGAATAACGAGTAAGACATTAACATAGAAGATGTAAGAGAACTTTCTTCTTTCTACAAAGAGAATAGAAAATCTGCAAAGAAGCAGTTGATAACATGTTACACATTAATTGCCATAGACTACAACAGGCAGCAAAAACAAAATACAAAACCTTTACAAGTGTCACTTTAACTGAAATCAAGGTGATTTTCTACATGTTAAAATGTTACAGGTGTATCTAGTGGAAAAGGGCTGCAGTTGACTACACAGCAGCACAAGCTGTCTAAAAGTTGTATAATTTGCCACATTTGGACAGCTTAGGACACTGCACATGTGCAATGCGTGCTTTTAGCTTTAATGATAAAATCTGCTCTATCACAGATATTGTGTTAAATCATTAATGCAAAAAAAGATAAATTACAAAAAGATAAAATATTGAGATATATTACTCTTTAAGTCTCTATAAGTCTAACTTTGACCCTGAGAACACCCAGGGTTAGCAACACCTCCACTTCTATCTGTGCAATAATCTATTGAAATGCTTATGTGTCTACATCAATTACAAACATCGTTGAATACAAAAACGTAGTCATTACCCTCATGATACCTTCCACATACAGTACTTGTCATGCTTTCGATATATTCTTTCTCCACATCATATTTTTACCCTGTTATCACAGTTGATCGCGTTAAATCCACCTACAATATTACAAAATTCAAATTCTAAGACAAACATACTCTAGTCATAGACAGTTAATTTTTATAACACGGAAATTGTACATTTGAAATCGTGTCCAGCATATCCAGAATAAAGTTTTTGTTTAGTTAATTAAAACATAAAATTATCATAAAACGTGTTAAAATTTCTGATATCAAGGCTCACAGAGGCATTGAAATCTATGTCTCTATGGAAAAAGACATTAAAAACAATACTGAGGTTTTTCCTTTGGGAGGGTAGTTTCAGAAATTAGCATCCCAAGAATCATGTTGAATCAGGTCTTGCCCATACACTCAGAAACTGTTTTAATATGAAGTCCTCGTTGTATCATCTTGACATGGATGAAGAGAGTCGCAGGAGACAGACTTGATCCATCTGCTTTAAGCAGGTGAACATGACGATAACCTGGAGGATCATAAAAACATGTAACATATCTGCAATTTAAAACAAATTATAAAAACAATATCACATAAAGAGGTGTTGAACTTCAAATTGGTACAAATGCAGCTGCAAAGGCAAGTCATTAGGTTGGTCTGTGATTTTTATATTTAAGAAAGAGACAAAGAAAGAGAAAGAAAGACTAGAACGATAGAGAGACAGACAGATAGATTGCGTTCCAAGAAGGACTGAAGCTGTTTTTAAGGCAAAGCTTGGTCCTGTTATTTAATGTCATGGACAAAAAAACATTGCTCGATATTTCCATTATTTTGCCCAGAAAAATGTATGTTATTCTTCATTGAACAGCATTTAGTGGGGGATATACACGTTATACAATTAACAGTATACATTCATACAGCTGTTGTAAAATAAACTAAGACACCGATATCTTCAACAGGAAAGCATACAGTATATATACTGTATACAATCATCTTTCTGTAAGTATAAACCAAACTCGCACACACACACACACACACACACACACACACACACACACACACACACACACACACACACGCACATTTACCTGTTCGTAGGCTGGTGAAGGGCAGTGTAAACTGGCCTATAAAATCATTCTTGCTAGTGTGATCGTGATCTTCCACCATAAAACGCACCAAGGCCAGTTCAGGCACCTGTAACTGAAAGCTAAGAGTGCAATCCCAGCGTGGGTTAAAACCTGCAGGTGGACACACACACACACACACACACACACACAGTCATGATCCAAACTTGATAAAAAAAAAAAGCTGTTCATTTGAATCAAGTCAGAAGCATTTTGAATAAAATACAGTGTAACTTGTTGAATGAAGCATGTCAAGGACAATATTAATGTGGCAAAATAGGTAGGGTAACCAGACACCCCAGTTTTCTCGTGACAATACCAATAATGTGAAAAATGTGAATATGCAGGGGTTTCAGCTGCAACACTATGATTAAGTTAACAGAACATTGTAAACAATGTGAATACCTCTAGAACAACCACTTCTAATGTTTCTATCACACTTTATTATTTTTGCAGATCTAACAAATTATACAATAGTATACTACAATGTATTAAACACACTCAGTTCCACTATGAATGTTCAGTGGATTAAAACTGATTACACAACCAATAGATCATACCTAATATTACAGTAGAGACTGTAATCACGGTCCAATCACAATGCACAGTGCAATGCAATTCAATGGCCTTACCATTGTTGTCAATGCGCTGGGTTTTGGCACGAGCCTTATCAATGGAAACTCCATGGATCTCCACCCAGACCTGCGGGTCCACAATGGAGTTGGGCTTGTCAGTGTTTATCTTGGGAAGTTGCTGGGCTGAGATCACCTATGGGAGAAACAAAATTAACCTTGTGTAGAGTAAAACGTATTTGCAAGGCACAGGAGAAATTGATCAATATTTATAATTTTTTGTTCAGTGTATTTTTGGTACTATACCGCAACGATTCTTGGAAAATCTTATTAAGCTTGTTACTTAATTATTTAATGCAAACGGGTTTAGACCTTGGTGTAGACAGCCCCGTGCTTTCACAGCTACCGGGTTAAATATTTTTGCACTGGGGTCATAAGATCCTTGATTGGCCAATGCACAGATAGTGGAGGTGTTGCTAACCCGCACTGTAAGTTGTGTAGGTGTATGTCCTGGCCCTCCACCTGTGTTCTCAGGGTCAAAGTTAGACTTAGGCTGACACAGGAAGTCAGGTTTGAGCACATATCCACAGCGCCCATTGGTCAGAAAACGTCCCTGGTTCAGATCCATCTGCTGTCCTGGTGTCTGGAAGTTCATAGCCACTGGAAAATAGAGAGAAGAATTAAGCAAAATGAAATGGCTTCAGAATCAAAAGAATGACTATTTGCTTTATTATTTAATTATTACATATCTGGTAACTCAAAAAAATGCTATAAGCATTAAATGCAATACTTATAGGTATGCAACTACAACTATCAAGCTGTCTGACAGAATGGTCAGTGAGCTTACCCATCTGGCAACCGGCGTTCCACATGTCATGTGGGTCGTAGTTGGAGGACTGTAGCCTCTGGCCTGATGGATAAATCCTGCTCAGCTGCCTACTGTTGTGTTGAACAAATAGCTTTCCTACAGAGGACAAAAACATTTGCACATGCATAATCAAATACATGCACTGACACAGATATGCAACCACAATGAGAAAGAATACTTTTGTCTTCTCATATGTAATACTACTAAGCAGTAACTAAAAGCAGAGATTTCAACAGTAGTTTAGCTGTTTTCAAAATAGAGAAGCTGTTTCAGTGACAACAGGCCTGGCGTCAGAGGGGAAGACGGGAGAGCATAGATCGTCCGGTGCCCCCCTATTTGTGATTTCAATTAACACTAACACATACAAAATTATCACTGACATTCGGGAGATGTGGGTGTGCGCCTCCTGCGGGGTGCTCGACGCTGGGGCTGAGAGCTGGGCCCAGGTTGAAGCGGAGCTGCCTGACGTTTGGAAGCCGCAGGGGGACGCCCTCGGTGAGCAGACGGAGCAAGGCCCGCGTTGGTACGGCGGCGGGGCATGATTTGTCCTCCGTCTGTTTCTTCACCGCTGGGCCGAGGACTGCTGGGCAAAGTCGTCAACGGTGCCTCCGAATACACTGAGCTGGGAGATGGGGGCATTTGAGAAAGCGTGCTTTGTCTACCTCCCGTATCTCGACCAGGTCCAGCCATAGATGATGCTACTGGACCACAGGGTGGCCATCGCCCGTCCGAGTGCCGGCGCTGTGACCTTTGTGGCCCCGCGGGGGCTCGATTGGTCATTGAGCGCAGTTCCTAAAGCACATCAGGAACAGGACTACCCAAGTGCAGATCTTCAAGTGCCTTGGCCTGGTGGACTATGGCTATGTTCTCGCACTGAGAACATGAACCATTCATAAAACGCTGCCTGAGTGTGATCGCAGCCCAGGCACACGAGGCAGCTCTTATGACTGTCAGAAGTGGAGAGAAATTCAACCGCATCCAGGAACTACACAGGGGTGGAAAAATATCTTTAAAAAGACGCGTCCTGAAAAGGACGTTCAACCCCAGCTGTGTATTGCCCTTATAGAGAAATAAATTATTTTAGGAAAACATTCTCTCTTAAAAGCGCTGTCGAAGTGCCCAAGTGCTGTGCAGAGAAGGAGAAAGCCGCTGATATGCGCAGTAGATCCAACAGCATTTGCTCATAGAGATGAAGTGAACACCCTTGTGAATAGCAGCTCGCTGATTACACAACCGGTAGGCTCCGAAGAAAATTTCTGAATGGACAGATGCCTTTCCCTCCCTTTGTACCCGTATGTCGGGGGGCGGGACATGCAAATTCTGTCTGCCAATTTCTCATTGGCCTTTTCTCAAGTTCAGAGATGCGTGAGAGACCCCTAGTGTCGCTTCTTCGGGGAAAAGATAGATTCAGACTAACTATTTTTTTTCAAAATGACAGCTGAACTGCACTTTTACTCCTTTAAATTATGAGTAGCATTTCCAACACTCTTTTTGACAAAAACCCACACACAGGAAATACCAAAGCCGGCAAATAGCAAACAAAAACACACATACTCTTGACATATTGTGGTAGCATATCTACAGACCTAAAGCATACAGAACATGACAAGGCACCAGTAAATATACAGTGTTAGATTGCAAAGTTTGTTCTGTTCATCTCACCTGAGTCTTTGATGAGTTTGAGTGCATCATTCTCAGAAAAAGAGGACATTGCACTGGGTGGTCTCTGACTGGCTGTGTCAAAACTACTAAATGGCACGCTCTCACAGTACACCACCAGATCTGAAAGCTCTGGACTAAGTTTAGAACTCGCAAGCTGGGGAGGGAATTTATACACATAAATGCATACATACATACAGGTAGATTTTTTAGAGAAACAATTTAGGCATTTTCATCAGTATACACACATTTCTTCCCTGTGTACAATTAAAAATCAGATACAGTATGTACAGTATGTAAATAATGTAGCCTACAATACGTATATAGAGATGTAACCATAAAATACTAGAAAAATATGCCAAAAAATTATCAAATATGCCAAATGCTGTGCTAAAACAGTGTGATCCAAAAGTCGGAGACCTTTTTTTTTTTTATTTAAACCCAGTAAATAGAAAGTTTTAGAAATTATTAACAAATATTACATAAAATTAAGATTGTATGCTATATTTAAAGCAAAAAGGGGACATACCAAATGTTTTAAGATTTTTCTTCTTCAGATTTTCACTTAAATTCTTGATGATATAATCTACTGATGGTATGCTGATAATATGATTTGTAATGAACTTTGCTTTATTACATTTAAATTATGAAATAATTTACACTAATGGTCTTTACACTAAATTATGAATGCATTCACCTTTCCAGGATCCTTTTTGGTCGAGCCCTTGTTACCACCCCCTCCAGCCGCTGACTCTTCTGAATCTGAGCTTACTGTGAAACTAGTGAAGCTGTCAGTCTTCCCCAGCTGACCATTCATCTTCTTCCCTTTCAGCAGGATCCGCCCCATCAACTCCTACAGTATGAAAAAATGAAATATGAGCGATAGAACTGTTCACCAATACCACAAACACTTTGTTGAGACTTGGGAGATAGAAGTTTGAGAAAATTGTGTCAGTAAGCAAGCAATAAGTAAACAACAATAATTATCAAATGTCAGAAGCTGGAGTGGACTACAAAACTCTTAAAATCATTTGGATGAATTGTGTCATTAAGAAGAGTCTTGAAAACAGCACAGAGTGAGAAGGAATATTCTTCATACAGGAAATATAAAAAATGTTTCAGGTAGCTGGAAATTTCGGGCAGCTGCGACATTACCCAATTTTAGAGTTCACCCAACTCTGAAAACCGAATTTAACCCCTGGGCGTGGGTGAAAAACAGATTAAGTAGAGTGGGTAATTGAACTTTATCATACACTAAACCATCATGAAATCTAGTTTACAAGATAGAAGCATTGCGTTATTAACTTGCATCAAGACGTCTTTAAGTCAATGAGTATTTCAGCACAGTAATTCACCATCTCGTCTCATCACTCACTCTGGCTGCAGCATGGATCACCAAACACACGGCTCACTAGCCCAGTTTAAACTGTGACCTGAAGACACAGGCTGCATCTGAAAACTGGAAATTACTGCCTTTGGAGGATGTAACAGGATGGATGAAGGTTGGATGAAATAAGGTGCTTTTAAAACTGTTCAAAGAGTTCCGTTCATCCAAAACCGCTGTTGTTTAAACTATTAAATGTTCGTATAAAACAGCCCTAACAAAACTGTAATTCAAATACTGGCATCCTCCATTGGTGTTGTTGATTTTGTGGTTGTTGTTATTGCTAAGGAATCGCGAGTGTATATAACGTCACAAGAAATATGGTCGATACCGTACATACTGTATATCTATGGTCAGTACTGCAACATGGGTAAAGTCTCCATGGGAGTCCCGTTCCTCTTAAGAGTTCTCATCTAGAAACTTACTTAGGCAAAATTACCAGAACTGTAGGTGTGAAAGGGCCTAATGATTTTTCATTTTTGGATGAACTATTCCTTTAAATTATTCAACTATTCCTTTTCATTTATTAAGTAAGCAATCAGAAATAAACATGGTTCCCCTTCTGTCGCTCTCTCCACGTTGTGTCAGAGAAGCGACACTAGGGGTCTCTCTTGAGCGCCGATATCCACCTCTGATCTATGAAAAAAGGCCAATGAGAAGTTGGCAGCCAGTATTTGCATATCCCGCCCCCGGACATACAGGTATTTAAGTGGCGCAAATACGGGAGTTCATTCAGAAAATTTCTTCGGAGCCGATGGTCGTGTCTGCAATTGCTGCGTGTTACACACCGAGTTCCTGTAATTCCTCTGCTGCATGCTGTTGGACCTTACGGTGCACAACAGCGGCTTTCTCCTGTTTGCACAGCTGTGCATTCCTGCCCCTGGGTGCTTCGACAGCACAGATTAAAAGAACTCTCACAAGTTTTTTTCATAAAAGAGTGATTTTATTTAAAAGAGTAATTTCCTCTAAAAGAGCAAAACACAGCGGCGTTGAACGTCCTTTTAAGGACACGTCTTTATAAAGATGTCTTTCCGCCCCTGTGTTGTTTCTGGATGCGGTAGAGTGCTCACCGCTTCAGACGGCCACAGGCGTTGTCTCGTGTGTCTGGGTAGCGATCACACCGAGGCTGCGTTTGTGGATGGTTCATGTTCTCACTGCGAGAACATGACCATGACAACGTTGCGGTCGCGGCTTGCTTACAACCGTAAGCAAGCCACTCCAGCCGCCCCCCGCGTTGCTCCTTCTTCCCACGGGATTTAGGACAATGCGGTTGGCGATGGAAGCGATTTGGGGATGGCAGCGGGTGCAGCTCCGCCGGGTACGCCCCCTCGGACCACCCGCACCCCAGCACGCTCGTTGACTCCCGTCCGTGCTCGAGGCAACGGCGACTCGCCTTATAGCCAGTCCGCCTACCCTCCAGCGTTCAAAGCAGATGAGCTTGCCGCGGCATCGGAGGGCATGGTATCTGACGCTGAGGACTCCCCTGGGCTGCCGCTTTCGGGCCTGCATGCCCAGGCTGAGGTCGACGCACAGATGGCCGACATGCAGCCAACAGCGTGGGCTTGGATTGGAACCGTCCATCCTCCCCACAGCCATCACGGCTGGATGACTGGTTCCTGGGGTCTGGGCGCCGCTTACAGCCTGCATGATGAGCTGACGTCTTCGTGGAGAGCACCCTTCTCCACTCGTCACACCGCCACCTGCTCATCCGCCCTCGCCACCCTCGACGGCGGAGCGTGCCATGGGTACACGGCGATTTCCCCAGGTGGATAGGGCAGTTGCGCTCCATCTATGCCCCGGAAGCCCTACCACCTGGCGGGGCCACCCTGTACTCCCTTCCCGGACCTGTAGAGCAACATCCTCGCTGACGCGAAGGCCTACAGCTCCACCGGACGCGCCGCTTCCGCCCTGCATGCCATGGCTCTCCTGCAGGTCCACCAAGTTAAGGCACTGCAAAACATGCACGGGGGTGGCCCTGATCCCGACACGCTGCAGGAACTGTGCTCAGCGACCAACCTCGCCCTGAAGAAGAATACCTGCTCGCTCCTTTATCAGCAGTTCACGTACATGGCTCAGCCACGAGCCACTGTTGTGGCCAGACCATTTCCGGCTTCTCAGAAAAATCCTGAATGAACTCCCATATTTGCGCCGCTTAAATACCCATATGTCCGGGGGCGGGATATGCAAATACTGGCTGCCAACTTCTCATTGGCCTTTTTTCATAGATCAGAGGTGGATATCGGCGCTCAAGAGAGACCCCTAGTGTCGCTTCTCTGACACAACATCTCGTTCCCTCCATCGGGGAACGGAGGTTACATACGTAACCTAGACGTTATTTTGCACTTGAATCCAGTTTTGTTTAAAAAAAGGGGGTAAAATGACATGACATTACTAATATTACTTCAGTTTCACTGGAAATTAAAGGACAAGTGCCTTGCATTATATAATGTAGTACCCAGCATAACATGCTCGTTTGAATACTTTAGTCAAATATAGTACGTCATCTGTGTTTTCCAAACTTGAAGAGTATGACTGGTATGGTATTATGCTATTTCAAACAGAGCCATAAAGGCACATAGAAATACATGGATTTGTATGTATCTAATTGAGAAATTAATGCAAGAGATATACAATAATATCTACAGTTTGTGCTTAACATTTAAATAAGAACAGACAATAATAATAATAACAAAAAACAATATACATACATACAGTATATATATATATATATATATATATATATATATATATATATATATATATATATATATACAGAAATGTGGATAAAACAACAGGAAGATTTAAGCACATGACCTCAGGTGAGGGCAGTTGTTCGAGTGGTAGATCATTGAGCGGCCGTCTCAGGAGCTTTCTGCACAGAATGGAGCAAAGGTGCTGGGCCATCACGGCCTGTTGCTCCACTGAGCAATGATTCTCCAGAGACAAGATCAGAGGACATGGGGATGCCTGCAGAGAGGGAGAAACATTTACATTTTTGGCCATTTACCATGGTAATACAATAGTTCTTTGAAGTTGTAAACACCAAGATACATGAACAAGCTATCATTCAGAATCCTATCAAAGTACCATGGCATTACAATCTAATACCATCACAGCATGCTGAAGTACAATTACACACTAAAAAATATTCTTCATGTTGTAACTTCAAAATTAACTGGATTTTCAAGTCAAAAATATTCTTTAACATCACTGAATCAAACTGAAAATACTAGGTTACACCAACACAACTCATTTTAATCAGGTAAAATAGCTCCTTAAGGTAACAATTGCAGGTTACCACTTTTTACAGTGTACCATGATGCAACAAAGTAAAATCAAAGTAAATCTTTGGTACAGTATGCTAATCCATTTTTATTCATAATATTAAATTTTTTCTATATAGGTTGTTGTTACGCTTCACATTTCTGCACCTTGAAGGCATACTGGGCAATGGTCTCAATGACTTCTTTAAAGAGCACTTTAGAGGTGAGAGTGTGTCCATGGTAGATCATGGGTTCTCCTTTATCACCATCCCAGCAGTCCAGCTCAACACAGCGACAGCCCTGATTCAGAGCTCTAAACACACAAACAACACACATTGAAACACAAGCACGTGAACAAAGAGAAGGAATGATAGATCTAAACATAGTAGGGTTATGTGAATTTTTCACCTAAAAATTTTAATTCTGTCATCATTTGCTAACCCTTATGTTGTTCAAAACACGTATGCTTTCTTTCTTCCTTGTAATATAAAAGATGTTAAGAAGAATGTTAGAGTCAAACAGCCTCACCATTAACTTTCATTGTATGGAAAATAAAATATGCAATGAAAGTGAATGCTGACTGAGTCTGCTATTCTACCTAACATCCCCTTTTGTGTTCCATGGACAGGTGTGCCATACAGGTTTGGAACAGCATGCGGGTGATTAAATGATGGCAGAAATTTCATTTTTGGGTGCAATATTGTCTTCTTTTGTATATGTGTACAAGCTGTACATGACAAACTGTAAAACTCTGTTGTGCTGGACGTTTTGACCCAGTTTAAAATCAGAAACATGTTTGTAGTTTGTGTTTGTAGGTGCTGTACCTGATATAAGGCTCTGTGCTGCTGGCACTGGTAACCTGATCTTTAGTGAGGTAGGTATTATGAGAGGAAGAGATGTAGTAATGAGCCAGTGGTCTGCTCATGTCCTGATACACGTGTGCATGATCAGGGTTGAATATGTCATTCTCTTTGGAAAGCATGTACATAGTAAAACCGTTCTGGGTCATGAATAAATTCTTCTGGGCTGAAGGACACAAGAACAAAATATTTCTCAAAAGCTAACACAGATAAACAAGGTTCAATAGAGAACTTATTTAGAATAAACTTTAGAAACATTTTACTGTTTAACTTTGGTATTACTACATTATTATCCTCTATTCTAGAAACAGGTGACAGAGCTAGTTTCAAGTGGGCTCCTTCTTTAACTTTATTTTATTTTTGGACAGTAAAAGTAGAATGAAAATTAAGGCTTGAACAACAAATTAAAGGAGAGCAAAAGCTAGCACACAGTGTCCATCAAAAAATCTTTCAGGATATTTATTAAGAGGCCAAAAAAGTGCTCAGTGCAGGAACAAAACGTTTCCAATGTACATCATTATCAGTGTACAAGTAAAACAACAACAAATGAATAACGTGAGATTCAAACTCATGTCACCTTCATAAGCACTAAGGCTTAAATTGGACGAGCACATGCTATATAACACTAGGCTATGGCTCTGGTGAATGTGCTCCTTTTGTTTCTACTGTAATAGCCTTTGGCCATAACTCATATTAATAACTTCAGTTTCATGTTTGAACAATTAGGAGCAAGTAACCAATTTTCATGTCCATGTGTAGTATTAATAATAACAAATATAGTAATAATAAATATAATAATAAATAACAATAAATATAATAATAATAACAACAATAATAATCATACATATAATAATTATCACTAATCAATAAATACTAATGTGTCAATAATATACTAATATATTAACTACATTAATATAATTCATTTAATAATGTATTTATTTTATTTATTTATTATGTGTAAAAAAATATATAGTATTTTTATATAAAAAATTCAGAGTTTCTCTAATTTTTCCTTCTTTTTCTTGTCTTCTTTCATTATCTAAGGTTATATTAAGCTGAAGAAAAATCATTAAGTTTATGTTGCATGTGACTTCTTGTATTAAAAAAGTTGTTATTACTATTAGACATGAAGTGTAAGGCTATTAAAATGGGGAAAAACCGATGTTCCACAACTGATGATGTTACAGTATAAAGATTACAAGAATCTATATTCAGATCACATGGAGCTTTCTCAATATTTAAACTACAGCATGTTTATTAACATGTAATAAACACTTAATAAGCATTAATGATTGTAATAAGCTGAGAGGATGGTAGTGTACCCCAGTCATTGAGCTCATAGGTGTGGATAAGAGTCTGCACTTGAGCCAGCGATGCATTCTCCCCCTGGTCACCAAGAAAATCCTGCAGCTCAATGGTGGTGAGCACACAGCCGTTACTGGAGTAATGCCTGAACACTGCATCCAGCTCCGGCCTGCGCATGAGCTCACGGCAAAACTCCTCAATCTCCACGTGATCCAGTCGCCCATCACATGACCGATCACACTTCTACAGAGAAGAGAGAGAGATCAAGAATGTGATTTTGAGAATCAAAACCTGTAAGCACCATTGTTGATCTCTAAATTCAAATCAATTTGAAAATAAACATAAAACTGTACATCAATTTACTGGCAAAATATGTAAAATAAAAGTCCATGGGGTGTGTGTGTGTGGTGGGTTCATGGTGGCATAAGGGGCAAGGGGAGCAGTGGAACAAAGTAAAACAGAAGACCAGGGAGGTGCTGGAGGAATTGACCAGGGTGGAGCATGCCGAGCAGGAGACTTGGGTGTAGCTGGCAGAGTTGGATACCAAGGTGGAACAGGAGACTTGGGGTAACTGGACTTGGAGAATGGAATGCTCTGACAGAGCCGCAGGGAAGGTGACCCATGGCGGAACTTTTGGCGGAGCACTCCAGGGTGGAGCCCGGGAGACGGAAAACCAAGGCGAAGTCAGGGAGACTGGAGACCAAGGTAGAGCTGGAAGAATGTCAAACCAGGGCAACGCTCCAGGCATGGAGGACAAAGGTGGAGCAGAAGGATCAGAGGGCTGAGTTGGAGCTGGAGGGATCAGAGAGCTGAGGTGGAGCTGGAAGGATGGAAGACCCTGGTGGAACCGAAGGGGTGGAGAGCCCAGGCGCAGCCAAGGGACCAGAATTCCGTGGTGGAACCAGGGGTTTGACAGACCAAGGCGGAGTCGGAGGGACAAGGGACCCTGGTGTAGACGATGGGATGACAGACCACGGTGGAGCCAATGGGTTGATGGGTCTAGGTGGAGTCATGGGCTCTAAGGGTCGAGGTAGAGACGGAGGGTCGGAACCCTTGTGCTGACACCACAACTCCAAAGACCACGGTGGATCTGGCTGGCCAGGAGACTGCGGTTGCGCCAGTGTAGCCCGAGGGCTGTGGAGAGCCAGCTGAGCAGGAAGATAAGGAGGAGCCAGGAAACTGTACAGAACCAGATAAGCCATGCTGGACGGAACCAGCGAAGGAGGAAGGGCCAGGGAACTGGACAGAACCAGAGAGTTCAAGCTGGATGGAACCAGCAGGGAAGGAGTCTCTGTGACAGTGTACAGAACCGCTGGAGGAGTCATCTCTGGGAGAGTGGACAGAGCCGTGGAAGATGCTGAGAGCAGAGCTGTGGAAAACTCTGAGGGTTGAATCACTATAGTTAGGAGCACTGGCAGCAACTGGGAAACGGCCTCCATGGTCGTGGGTACTGGCAGTGATAGGGGAATGACCTCCGTGGTCATGAGCACGGGCAGTGATCGTGAACATGGACAGAAATGACAGAGTAGGAGAACTGGCAGGGTAGGAGCACTGGATTTATCCTTACATGAAGGGAAAAAAACTCTCCAGATTAATGTTGATACATTCCCTCCAAGTGAGTTTTCCAATCTCTGGTAAGTCTATATTGCGGTGGTAATTCAAACTGATCCAAAAAATTCATTTTAAGTGTGAATCACTATAGTTCAGTCGGCTCGCAATACCCCAAAAGCGAGCACACTAATCCACAAGCGGAAGGTCGGCCCAAGACAGTTACAAATATTCAGTTGATAGATACATTTTTGGGTCAGTCTTTCTTTAACGAGGCAGGCGAGGAGTCAAGAGAGCAGGATCTAAATGCAGCTTTGATTTAATAAGATTTTTTGCCACCGTTCTTCTGCATGGATGAATCTCATATTTGAGGTTAACTGAACTTTACCTGTGATCAGAGATATTCACCTGCAGAGTAGGAGTCATCATGAAGTGCTATTTTCGCTTTGATGTTATTTGACTTAACCTGTTGCACCCCCTTTTTGAGCACAAACCATGAAAATGATATACTTGAACTTAAATGGTTGTATTTTCTGAACCCTTTGGAGTATGGACACAGTTGTATTATCTTTTGAAAGAACTGTTGGCTGTATTACATCATTCACATTTATTAATGCAGCTTGCTTTTGGTGCCACTCTGTGGACATTTCACCAAGAAACTGGAGCTCATACATGCCCATAAGTTCAACAACACTTCTAGCTTTGGCCCCTGGGGGCAGTGATTCTTGTTTTGTTAAGCACAGACCTACTGTTGCTGAATTCCCAGTGTGATCAGTCTGCTGCAGATATACAGTATGTATATAACAGTAAAATAACACTGTCTCACACACACACAAACCTTAAAGAGGGTACGTGCATACTGTTCATTCAGGTCAATGTTGATCAGCTGTAGCAGGTGTTTCACCTCATCATAGCTCATCTTTCCATCTTGGTTTTGATCTGCACATCTCAGATAGCCTCGAATCCAAGTGTGTACAATTAGGGAAAATATGCAAACCGCCATCCACACATTCACAATTCACAGTATATTACAATACTGTAATTTAATTGTTAGGCAGGCCAGGTTGGGTCTTGTTTGCAGGCCTGGTTCAGGTTTCAATTTAATGTCTCTGCAGACCTCTATTTTTTTGTTTATCCAGTTATTCTCAATAAGACCTCATTTCGTTGAAAGCATGGGTACCTACTATGTCAAAGGACAGCTAGCTACTTAATAAAGGTGTTACCATATGTGCATTTAAAATTCAAATTAGAATGTGCATGCACTCTAAAATAGACAGCAACTGTATAAACAATATCATTAAAAAGAAAATATATCTTAAAGATGAGAAAGGAAAGCAAATGGTTTACAAGTTAAAAGCAAAAAGATAAGAAAGAGGTAAATAGAGGAAAACAGAGTGAAAAAGATGTGGGAGGGAAGAGAAAATTAAATGAAGAGAGATACAACAGCAGTGATTCTGTGGTTCACTAGTGCAGTGGAGTGGTTTGTACTGTAGATATCTGCATCCATATGTGGTCTATATTAAGTCAACTCTCTCTCTCTCTGCTTTGCTATTCTGAGCTACTGTATCATGCGCAGTAAGGGAGAGGCTGTTTGCATTTGGATTTACATTGCCTAATTGTTGTGTATCAGTTGCTATAAATGGCACTAATATACAGGGAACATGGGTCTCCATGCAGTTTAGAAGAATCTGTACAAGTGGTTGCACCCTTTGTGCAGGCATAGCTGCAGTAGGCCATAAGGATATTGGTCAAGCTTTTCTTTCTGGCTCATGTTGGAGATGCGGTCTTTGAGCGTACGGATGCCTCTGACCCAGTGCTCTGCTTCCTCCTGTGTGGGACAGCACAGATCCAGGCTCTTCCTAGCCCCGCGGAATACCACAGTGAAGCAGTGTGTCTCTGGAACCAAACCTGCCATTCGTCGCAGACACTCTGACTGACATCCCTCACGCACACACTCCACCTCTGTCACAGAGACTGAGAGAAGGGAGAAATCACACAAAAAATGTATAGTTGGAGCTCTACTGTTATTATCATTACATCATCTGTTCTTTAAAAACTGTTTGAATTGCATTTTCTGATGCATGGTCAAACAAAACAAAAAAATAAATAAAACAAAATAGTGCACAGAACATTACACAGAAATGATACATTTCACTAAAACATTAATCTAAACAGTAAGTCTTGGCTATATCCTTCGAAAAAGGCTGTGACACTCGATTAGTTAGTGGTACCATAAACAGTCTGGAAACAACTAGGATTGTTTCCAAGCCACTCAGAGAAAAAAAAAGTCAAGTCATTGCAAGGTCAAAATGTAATTGCTGTGTGTGACACTTCCTGACTCTGTGTGTGTGAGAGGATTTATTTGGCAGGTGTAATACATGACCTGTGCAAAAGAGTGGCAAAAGAATTTCACAATGTGGCCACACAACAAACCACAATCTTTATAGCCTTTGGAGGTTGAGGCTTTGGATATACAAGCTTTCCTACAAATAAGAAATGTACTGCTATTTCAATGACGATCAAGTTACTAAAGGTCGGTGTATTCCATTTTTTATGTAATGAACTTTTCCTTTACTCCATAGTCTTACATAATTTTTCAGTGTCTATTATTCTGGAAAAATATCCCTCATGTTCTGCTGCTTGAACTGTAAGGCTTTGCAGCTTCACTGTTAAGTTTTGCATTTACATTTATTTATTTGGTAGACACTTCTATCCAAAGTGAGTTACAAAGAGGAAGAATACAACATAATTATAAGGTCAGTAGTACGAAATGTGCTGCATTCAAAAAGTTTCAATTGCATCAGAAAAATACTAATTAGAGTGCAGCAAGACTAATATATGCAGTATTTACATTTACATTTACATTTATTCATTTGTCAGACACTTTTATCCAAAGTGACTTACAAAAGAGGAAAACATAAGCGAATCATCTTAAGGAGACAGTGGTACGAAAAGTGCCATACTACAAAGTTTCACTATCATCAGAATAGTATACACAACAGATTTAAGTGCAACAAGAAATGTAAATAATTATTATTATTTTTTTTTTTTTTTGTGACTGGTTAAGTGCTCTTGGAAAAGATGTGTTTTTAGCCGTTTTTTTGAAGATAGAGATTGAGTTAGCTTCCCGGATTGAGTTGGGAAGGTCATTTCACCACCGTGGTATGATGACACTGAAAGTCCGGGAAAGTGTTTTGGTGCCTATTTGTTTTGATACGACAAGGCGACGTTCCTTAGCTGACCGCAGGCTTCTGGCGGGAGTGTAGTTCTGTATAAATTATTTTGGGTATGCTGGAGCAGACCCAGTGACTGTTCTGTATGCCAGCATCAGAGCCTTGAATTTAGTACGTGCATGAACCGGCAGCCAGTGGAGAGAGACAAAGAGTGGTGTAACTCTCTTAGGTTCATTAAAGACCAGACATGCTGCTGCATTCTGGATCATTTGCAGAGGTCTAATTGCACATGCAGGAAGGCCTGCAATGAGAGTGTTACAGTAGTCCAGTCTAGTTATGACAAGTATACTAATATATTATATACTTCGTCTTCACCTCCATGTTGTGCATTTAAAATCATTAAACACACATCTAGTCATGGATTATTTACAACTGTCATAGATTTATTGCAACACAAATTTTGACTGGAAGAATAAAAAATAATAGTTAATTTTATCTAAGGGTCATTAGATCTACAGCTCCATAGAAAAAGTAGTGAAACCAAAGACTTGGTCAAAACTGTGAATTTAAATGCACAATCCAGAAATAATAATAATATCCAATAATAATATCCACAGAATGTAGGGTTTGGCACTCCAGAAAAATATTATTTTTTAATTGTCATTTTGACATTAATGTGAAAAAACTGACATTACAAATGTGGTAGTGACAGTAAAAGTAGTAATATATAAATTATATTATGAGTGTATGGTCAAGTGCTTATGGAAAAGATGTATCCTTAACCATTTTTTGAAGACAGAGGAGTATGTTTTGTGGATGGATTTGGGAATGTCGTTCTACCATCGAGGAACAGGGAAGCCGAAAATAATGCAAATTATAATCACGAGTAAAAGCACAGTACAGTATCGCTTACCTCCCTAAGTTCTATTCTCCAAATATTCTATACTAATATAATACTAATATGCATAATATGTCGCAATTGGGGAAGAAAAGGACAACAATTTGCTTATTTAGATGAGCACAATTATAAACATTGAGGCAGAAATACCATTATTAACCTTAAAGAAAGTTGTTGAATTTAGGTTTTCCAGCTTTCAGCAAAAAGGAAGTGGCTTGAGCCCCTAGAGCCACCCCATCTGCACGTGTCTGCCTAAATATAGAATGTAAGAGCAAACTAATTGAGGAATGATTATTTCTGTGTGAAAATGTTGCATGTGTGTTTTGTGATACAGAGCAAAGTGTAATGAGAGAAATAATGTTTTGATGCTCCAGTGAAGCTTCAAGAATAGGATTACAGCAGGAAGTCTGATTCTCTTCACCTTCGCAGAGGATTATCATTCCATTTAAAGAGCATAAGTGTGATTAAAAAAGGATTAACAATCATTTGAGAAGCTAGAGGAAGATTAGGGCTGATAGAACAGCACATATCCCTAATGTCTCTCGTCAAAGCAGAATCTGTGGTATGTTTTCATTATGTTGGGATCAAAGGTTGAATTTGTGTGATTAAAAGAGATTACCAATCACCTGAAGAGTGAGGTGAAAGTAGAAGATTGGGACAATTAATCGGCACATGACACACAATGTCTCTCCATAAAGCTATGGTGTTTAAGTTATGATTACAGCATAGGTTAAATGACATTTTATCCTCAGATCTTGATCTTATCCTGATCTTCAGACTACCATTAAAATGCAACTCTAAACAGTTCCTATTAAGAAGGGAAAGCTGGAGTTAGAATAGATAATATCTAATAGATAATATCTAATTGAAATGGAAATCTAATTTTCCATTTAAATGATCTGGCTTTGTTTGACATTTGCATACAAAATTCAAACAAGTAAGTTTGCAGAGAGTTCAGAGCCTATGTGTTGAAAGAAGAACAAGAGTGTTTGTGTTTTTAAAAAGATTCCGATCATTGTTTTTCTTTCTCTAAGGTTTGTCTCTGATTTCTTAAGGCCTGAGTATACTTTGGTTGTCCGCATTGCTGAACCCTCCGCACACAGTATGCGTGATGCAAATTTCGCCATCAGCACAGACAGCGTGGCCTGACCGAGTGTGGCCCAGATTTCCTCGACCCATGAATGCGGTCCTTGTCTGTGCGCATCATCGCCGCATGTGCCGGCAATTGTCTGTACTAAAAGAGTATCACAAAGCAGTTGTAGTGGGAATGCCTCGAACATGTCAGAGGATTGCACAGAAAAACGATTAATAAACGATCTGATTAGTTTTATAACTAATACAGACTTTCATTCACATGACCCTCTCTCTGGTAGATCACACCATGTCTTAAAGCTTCCTGTCTTCTCCTGATATTCAAGAAGAGTTGTTCATGTTGTTAATGAGCTCGCTTTTAAATTTTATTCTTTTTGTTTTCCAGGGACAAATAATGAACAATCGGTTCAAAACTAGTATACTCCTGAAAGTTGAAAATCTGACGTATCACACTATAATAACGGCTAGCTCCTCACTTCCAGTAAAATGTATCATGCAGAATTTACATGAAACTTCTTCTGAAGTTAAATGATAACCAAGGCTGTAACCAGGATTTTTTAAATACTGAGGTCAAAAATATGAAGGTAAATTGGTGCAAATCAAATGAGCACCTGTGACAGTGTTATTTGTAGTTGTAGAGATTAGCCGCACATGTGTATCAGTGACTTTGAAGTCACAGAGAAATTTATTTTAAGAGTTGCAAGCTTGTCGATTTTTTTCTCTCCCACAAACACAACAGTTACACCTTCTCAAATTCTTCATTGCAGGAGCACAAATCCTTTTCTACGAATCACAAATTAAGAAACTTGTATGCTCACATTTTTGCTACAGTTGTTGCAGTAAATATGGTGCAAAACACATTCACACACCCGCATCAAAAAATGTGAAGTCATGGACAGATTTGGCTCATCTGCAAATCAGTATGTGAATTCATCCAACAAGAGTTGCACACTTGTAGAATATTTTCTCACAAATATTGTTTTTTTCTTTGATATTTTTCTTGCACAAACACAAGTACAAAACTACAACTGCTTGAATCTGCTGCTACGAGTCTCAAACACTGTTTTTTGCACACTCTCTCTTCTGCACCAGATGTCTGTGTAAAATATGGAGCAAAAGTTAGTTGTGCATCTGTAGAGACAGTAGGCGGGCACTGTTCAGAGATCAGAGAATTTTGGCCAATCAGAAGAGCTAGTTTGAGAAAATTAAAGGCAACATCACCCCAAAATTCAAAGTGCATCCAAGCACTTGGATAATTTCCTCATATTCAAACACTTAAAAAGCTTTCCTTTATAGGTTTGCTCACATTTTTAAAGGATTATAGGTTAGAGTTACCCTGACTGTTACTGTATCCATTTTCAAGTAATTTAACTGTACAGTTTTTGAAAAATGTAAAGGCAAAATCAACTCAAAAATTCATCCTAGCACTTGCATCACTTCCTCATGTTCAAACACATCATAAAAAGCTTTCCTTTATAGGTTTGTTATTAATAAAATTAAAAGCAAAATCACCCCAAAAATCTTATTTTGTCAAGGCACGTGGATCAGATCCTCATATTCAAACACTCGTAAAAAGTTTTCATGCTTATTAACATATGAAATGTGAACTCATTTAATGTAGTATTGGACAAAATTACAGGGAAATACACTCTTGACATCATACACAGAATGTCTTCTTACATATTATGTTTTATATAGCATTGAGATTAACTTAAACTTTAAAATGATCTATCTAAATGAAAACCCAGACACAAGTGACAGATCATAGAGATAAGGAAAGAGATTTCATAACACAAAGAAATATCAAAACAATGTCATGTCCTTGTTTTCAAATGATCACACATTTATAAATTATTTGCTTTTCTTATTTCAGATAACAGCTACGTGCATCTTAAAGTACAACCGCACTTTCAGCATGCTGTTGTACTCATGCACAATCCATCTGAATACACAACAGTGTCTACTGTGGCGTCAGCACCTGATGCACACTGATACACACACCTAATAAAATTAGCTTCTCATATTAGCTTTTTGTCTTATTAGTTAAAAATTACATATTTGCATTTGTATCTACTGTGACATGTCATAACACAGGTTACATAATACTTATCACACCATCTTTCTGTAATTGACTGTTTATAAAACTCTTGTTTAAATTGCATTAGGTTGTATTGCAGTATTCTCATTATCAATCAATACTGTGCTTAAGGTGTTCTTGAGAGTCTTTGAAGGCACCTATAAATAAAATGCAATATTATTAATAGTAATTATAAATTATTATAGGAGTAAGCTGGAGCAGAGGCTGCGGCAGAATGACACCTGGGAGTTCTGCAGAAGCATGAGGACCATCACTGGTTACAAGCTTTCTGGACAATAAAAAACAAAAATAAAAACAAGGAAAGGAAAACTCGATAATATATTTATATATTGCATCAAAACATGAACATGGCCATTTTCAACTATTCTTACTGAAATAATCACAAAAACAATAACATAACTTCAAAGTAACTGCAACTTTGGCACCCTTCCCAGGAGCGCAGTGTAGACTAAACTCAAATAAGGTACATTCCAAATTAGGGTATTTTACAGGGTGCAAGAGCCTGTTTGATGAAATTAGTTTAGACAGGTCAATATTTTCTTTAAGCTATGGCGTTATGTATTTGAGATTTTCTTTATTTAAAAAAAAAAAAAAAATGAAATAAAAATATTAAAAAAGGGGGAGGCTGAGATATTATGGATATTATTTCACTGAACTTCACTTGCTCATGGTTCAAACAGTCCATTTGTTACTAAGGGGGTTGTTGTTGTTTTTTACATCAATACCATCAGAGTATTTAAAGAAGAAAACATGAATTTTTAACATGAATTTGATTTATATTTTTAACACCGAACATTTTATAACAAAGCTCTCCTGCTTTCCATGGCATGATGATCTTTATTTATTTGATGCATTGTTGCTATAGTAACGAATGCAACGTTCATGTGCATCTGATTGACAGATAAAACGCACGCTCTTATTTCAGTGTTGATGTTAATTTTGTAGTAATTATTTTGTGACTATTGCTTTGTATTCAGTTCAACAACATTAATAATTTTGGGGTGATGTTGCCTTTAATTTTCTCAAACACGGCACTTTACAGGATTTACAATTCAAAGTTTATTACAAGGTACATATGAATGACAATGAGAGATCCTTGGCAGAAAAGTCACATTTAGTATATGTAACATGTAAATGTAATGTAATTTAATTCATTAAACTTTGGTTATAAAATATTTACCTGCTCTATCCAAGAGTCTTAACCAGTCAGATTTCACATAGGCTAAATCAAACATATTAATAAACACCAGCACGTCACAGACACTTAATAAACACATTTTCGTCAATGTAGTAAGACTCAACTGTAGTAAGACTCTGCACTCAACAGGAGTCAGAAAGCACATCTTTCTGTTATATGGATTTTAATCGCGGCTGGCTTGACCGCAGTGACCAGCGTGCATATATAAACTATAAACAAATGTATAACGGTGAGTGATTTCAGAAAAAGAAAGAAAAAACATAACTTTATTGGTATTTGCCATTGCCAGCTCGGGAATTTGATAATGGAAGTTATTTTTTTTTCTCCTGTTCGGGCGTCATGTTCCGCCAATGGAGAGGCGCCCAAACTAGCTCTTCTGATTGGCCAAAATTCTCTGATCTCTGAACAGTGCCCGCCTACTGTCTCTACAGATGCACAACTCACTTTTGCTCCATATTTTACACAGACATCTGGTGCAGAAGAGAGAGTGTGCGAAAAACAGTGTTTGAGACTCGTAGCAGCAGATTCAAGCAGTTGTAGTTTTGTACTTGTGTTTGTGCGAGAAAAATATCAAAGAAAAAAACAATATTTGTAAGAAAATATTCTACAAGTGTGCAACTCTTGTTGGATGAATTCACATACTGATTTGCAGATGAGCAAAATCTGTCCATGACTTCTTTTTTTGATGCGGGTGTGTGAATGTGTTTTGCACCATATTTACTGCAACAACTAGCAAAAATGTGAGCGTACGAGTTTCTTCATTTGTGATTCGTAGAAAAGGATTTGTGCTCCTGCAATGAAGAATTTGAGAAGGTGTAACTGTTGTGTTTGTGGGAGAGAGAAAAAATCTACAAGCATGCAACTCTTAAAATAAATTTCTCTGTGACTTAAAATTCACTGATACACATGTGCGGCTAATCTCTACAACTACAAATAACACTGTCACAGGTGCTCATTTGATTTGCACCAAATTTATCTTCATACAAAAATACAAAAAAACACTTGAGACATATTTATTTTCAATAACAACATGTGCACCGTGTGTGTGTGTGTGTGTGTGTGTGTGTGTGTGTGTGTGTGTGTTTTCCTGTATCTGGGTGTGAACTGTTGAACTATATAACCTATTGGTAGTTGTGGCTTCTTGTGCATCCTCTGAAACGGTGGAGATCCATTTGTAGTGTATGCATCCTCTGAAATGGACGTGGGTTCTCACCACTAACTATAAATGATAGAAAATTATTTCCATTATCAGTTCAGTTTACTCAACTGTTAGTTGATACAACACCTGTACTGCAATGCATACATACAATACATAAAATAATAAATAATACCTTTAGTGTTTTTCCAGTCCCTAAATCCATCCCTCTGGAATGTGGTGTTTGACCCTTTCTGACTGTTGAACAGTATACACACACAAAATAGCCAGGGGTATTTATTTTCCCACTCCACACTATACCTCAACAGCCTTTTCCCAAATTGCCTTTGAGCATATACACCTAAAGGATTATTAGGAACACCATACTAATACTGTGTTTGACCCCCTTTCTCCTTCAGAACTGCCTTAATTCTACATGGCATTGATTCAACAAGGTGCTGAAAGCATTCTTTAGAAATGTTGGCCCATATTGATAGGATAGCATCTTGCAGTTGATGGAGATTTGTGGGATGCACATCCAGGGCACGAAGATCCCGTTCCACCACATCCCAAAGATGCTCTATTGGGTTGAGATCTGGTGACTGTGGGGGCCATTTTATTACAGTGAACTCATTGTCATGTTCAAGAAACCAATTTGAAATGATTCGAGCTTTGTGACATGGTGCATTATCCTGCTGGAAGTAGCCATCAGAGGATGGGTACATGGTGGCCATAAAGGGATGGACATGGTCAGAAACAATGCTCAGGTAGGCCGTGGCATTTAAACGATGCCCAATTGGCACTAAGGGGCCTAAAGTGTGCCAAGAAAACATCCCCCACACCATTACACCACCACCACCAGCCTGCACAGTGGTAACAAGGCATGATGGATCCATGTTCTCATTCTGTTTACGCCAAATTCTGACTCTACCATCTGAATGTCTCAACAGAAATCGAGACAGACCAGGCAACATTTTTCCAGTCTTCAACTGTCCAATTTTGGTGAGCTCTTGCAAATTGTAGCCTCTTTTTCCTATTTGTAGTGGAGATGAGTGGTACCCAGTGGGGTCTTCTGCTGTTGTAGCCCATCCGCCTCAAGGTTGTGCCTGTTGTGGCTTCACAAATGCTTTGCTGCATACCTCGGTTGTAACGAGTGGTTATTTCAGGCAAAGTTGCTCTTCTATCAGCTTGAATCATTCGGCCCATTCTCCTCTGACCTCTAGCATCAACAAGGCATTTTCAGCCCACAGGACTGCCGCGATACTGGATGTTTTTCCCTTTTCACACCATTCTTTGTAAACCCTAGAAATGGTTGTGCGTGAAAATCCCAGTAACTGAGCAGATTGTGAAATACTCAGACCGGCCCGTCTGGCACCAACAACCATGCCACGCTCAAAATTACTTAAATCACCTTTCTTTCCCATTCTGACATTCAGTTTGGAGTTCAGGAGATTGTCTTGACCAAGACCACACCCCTAAATGCATTGAAGCAACTGCCATGTGATTGGTTGATTAGATAATTGCATTAATGAGAAATTGAACAGGTGTTCCTAATAATCCTTTAGGTGAGTGTATATATATATATATATATATATATACTGGTCCCTGCTCCATTTGTTTGAAGGATGCTCTGCCTCTCCTCATCTAGAGTAGTGGCTTCTGCATTTATATATTGCAGGGTCATTGGCTGCAATGCTTGAACCTTCTGACACAGTGAGTGTCACATCTTGACTGTCTTGGGAGGGCCCTTCACCTATTATTTCCATCTTTTCTCCTTCTAACTCTTTCTCCTCAACTGCTTGACTTCTCTCTCCTGTCTCCACTGTTGAATAAGTTATTGGTCAGTTATTTAGACTTGTTTTTATTATTATTATTATTATTATTATTATTATTATTATTATTATTATTATTATTATTATAATACTGGCAATAACTGACCATAATATCATTCAACAATAGGTTATGTTTGGGCCATGCTTATTAAAAGGATAATATCCATCACTTCACAACACAATAATTATCCATATAATATTTAGCTTAATTGTCAGTGCCGATTAGCTAGCTGCAACACTGGATTTCAGCATTTCAGTAGGATATAGGTTTGAATCTCATTGGTAGCCCTATTGCATCTCATATTGTAGGCTATTTGCTGCATAACCATTAACTTTCTCACCTTCCCTTCTTCTCTTTGTCTGCTCATCTTCTGCTGGCTTTCCAAACGATAATTTAGTTTGTTGCAGCCTTTTCATTTTCGGTCATTTGAATGAAAATCCCAGGCAGAAATTAACATGGTGTCAAGTTTATTTTGAACAATGGATTTGCGGGTATTGAAGTTTATGTGAGCTGTGCGAGACACTGCGCTGCGTTCTTTAATTGGTTTAGGAAACACTCCGCTACAGCCGACTACTTTCGTTTTGACATGACAGCGGTATCTGCAAGTACGTGCCACGTGACGGTCCGTTGATGCAAGGATAATTGTCTCATCGGCTATTTTCACTTCACAATGAAACGACACTTCAAGAAAAAAATACAGAGGACATGACCTCGATGTCCTCAATTGTAGTTACGGCCATGATGATAGATGAACCAACATATCTGACAAATACTGTATATAAAACTGGCAAATGTGACAGACGATGATAGTCTAATGCATCCTCCACAACCTAGCACTTCGGCTAGTCAGTTAGACTAATGTAACTGTGCTTTGCAAATTGAGTTCAGAACTAACTTATTGGTGGTGTTTGAGCTGTTGCTATTTGCACAATTACATTAGTGAATCAGGTGTTAAAACAATGTAAACAGCACATGCAAATAAACAATCAGCTGGCACAATTCAATCTTAGTGAATTCCCACCAAATTTACTCATCAAACCCACTTACTCATCCTGCAATGTCTGAATTCATGGCTATTGTGCTGAAAGCTGCATTTTGATGTTTAATTTTGGTTGCAACTCAAATACACTCACAGGTCTTCTGTCTTTGGCCCTTGCGGGAAGTCTTGCTTGACTCACACAACACAGTCACGCAATCTTCAAGTAGTTTCAGGCTCCTGTTCTTCCTCCAACGCTGAGATCGGACCTTCACCATCTTTGAGCCCTGCAACATCAAACGTACATCTTCATCGTCCAACACACCTATGAGAAACACAAACAAAATTACAGTTTTTTTCAATTGGATACACAATGTGAATAAATTAATTCACCAATTCATCTGATTCTCTTGCTAATGTGCCCATTCTGCCAAACAGTTAACACTTATTTCCTGCTTCTGCACAATTTGCGGCTCTCATGCACAATATTTGCAAAACTCTTAACACAACACTCAGCAGTCCAGCACTATTGTCATTGTGAATTTGCCTCCTTCAAATCTAAACCAAGGGAGTCAAACAAACAAAACTCAATGAGATGTGAACACAATCAACCAATATTGAATACGTCACTGTCTCAAATATATAAAAGTCAAACAAGTGCTCATTGAAACTTCAACAACATGGAACAATCAAGAGCATGAAGAGGTAGATGAAGACAAAGACACAGAAATATATCAAACGAGATAAAAGCTACTGTAAAAGATAGTGTCATCAATAATGGTATGAATCTTACAGAAGCTGGACATAGAGTGCTGCCACATCTATTATACTGTAACTATAATTAGATCATTTCGACCGAGAACCGGTAAGTTGTTTGTTACAGGTATTTCTTACAGTATTTTATATTTGCACAATACTTGTTTCCTATGTATGGGAAACGTCTCTGGTTATACATGTAACCTCGGTCCCCTGAGATGAAAGGAACGAGACATTGCGGTGAAACGCTTTGGGGAATTCTTTCTCCGACTACCTAGTTGAAGCCCTTGTGTTATAACGGCAATCTTATGATAGTATTTCCAGATGACTGAAGTGCTAGGTGCCGAAGGTTGGTCACCTGCTGCACAGTGTGCCTCAACCTGAACCACCTTTTGCCAGAAGACCGGTCCAAGCCTTAAAAGGTTGGAGCTGTCCGAGGTACTAGAGCAGCCAGACAGCGTGCATGCGATGGCGGATGCTTTTCGTTTGACATTGCTATATATACAATATGTAGCGTCTGGAGGAATCAATGAATGGAGAATCATGGACTCGGCTATTTTGGAGACAAAAGAGCCTCTGTAAAATCACGGAAATGGTCTTGTTAGTACGGTGAACTGTTGATAAAGAGGACAAAGAACTATTGACGGAGAACCGCATGTGACATCCACATGCTCACCACGTGCTTATCGTGTGGAAAGGAAGGGGGGACTTTTGAACGTAAAAATGTGTGTCTTTCTTATAAAGCCTAAAAGGGCTTAGTTTTAATGAAATATGTTGTAATCCCTGTGTGCTATGTATTTTGGTGTAGATCAAAATTAGTAGAATTGTTTAGTAGTGTAGGAGAACTCATTATATTTAATAGGAGGCTTTATATTTAATAGCCTGAGTGTAAGAATGTTAAACCCACTTTTAAAGGTACCAAATATACCTTTCTTGGTATCAAATTAAACCTTACGATTTGTCCGAGCTGAATTCGAATATAAGATCTCTGTAGAATGATATTACGCGATGTTTTACTATCGTTTGAGTCATTCAGCCCAAAATCTCTTACTGTCATAAACATGCAAATGAGCTTTGACAAAGGAAGCATTCTCCTACCCAAAGGAATGTTAGAGAGTGCAGACTCTCACCACTAAATTCGTACTGGGAAGGAGAAATGAACACTTTTAATCCTATATATTCGATATATATATATATATATATATATATGTAATCCACGTGATAAAAATATTGACATGTATCTAATGTGCCATCTCACAATTTCCCTTAAATGTTGCTTGATCTATGTTTCTTGCAAACTCTAATGGGTTAATGTTTCAGACGTTGCATACTATGGTTAACCGAAATCATATGTGTGGCATATTTGGAAACACCGCACCGAAGTCCTCTGTCTCAAGAACGCCACGAGGACACGCAGTCTCGCTCAAGCAACACAAAAGGTCTAGTGTGCAAGTATGATTTCACCTGAAATTCCAACGCGTTAAAGTGTGTAATTCCAGTTGCTGGCTCTTAAAGGGTTAATTGTTGTAATAAGTTTGCCATACCTCCAATAATTCTTCACTTTCCCTTACTGCATTTACTTCGTTTATTTTATACTTATTCTGTGTTATATGTATGTTTGTCAATTGCACTGATATATCATAGTGCCTTGTATTAAACTCAATTATATGCTAATTGTCTGTGTGTGTTGGTTACAAAGCAAAGCCTCTTTAATGTGCGATTTTAAGCTACTGAGCTGATATTATCAAAGTAAGTTAACGTGCTTTTGATGAGTGAGCTTATAACTAGGAATAACCCCTCTGGAGAATTGATCAAAGTACCGAATAAAGTGGTTCAGTGGATCGAACTGACTGGTTCGTGTAGCCTACGGGTCAATTCCATTACGGGTTATTAAAATTAATATAGCCTGTCTGCATAGAATATATATTCCTAATTAAATATAATTCGTTGTGTTTAATTATCTATATATTTTTGAAGCAGAATCTTGGACTATATAAGCCTTCCTTTTAAGGTTTAAGGCGTTTTTAATATGTAGTGGTGTCCGGGTCACCCGTACGATTAATCATTGATTTCGATCAGTAATATTAATTGTACATTCCCCAAACCTGACCTGTGCACACGCTACAAATATCTCACAAAAGTGAGTACACCCCTCACAATTTTGTAAATATTTGATTATATCTTTTAATGTGACAACACTGAAGAAATGACACTTTGCTACAATGTATTGTAGTGAGTGTACAGCTTGTATAACAGTGTAAATTTGCTGTCCCCTCAAAATAACTCAACACACAGACATTAATGTCTAAACTTCTGGAACCATAAGTGAAAATGTCCAAATTGGGCCCAAAGTGTCAATATTTTGTGTGGCCACCATTATTTTCCAGCACTGCTTTAACCCTCTTGGGCATGGAGTTCACCAGAGCTTCACAGGTTGCCACTGGAGTCCTCTTACACTCCTCCATGACGACATCACAGAGCTGGTGGATGTTAGAGAACTTTTGCTCCACCTTCCATTTGAGGATGCCCCACAGATGCTCAATAGGGTTTAGGTTTGGAGACATGCTTGGCCAGTCCATCACCTCCCCCTCAGCTTCTTTAGCAAGGCAGTGGTCGACTTGGAGGTGTGTTTGGGGTCGTTATCTTGCTGGAATACTACCCTGCGGCCCAGTCTCCGAAGGGAGGGGATCATGCTCTGTTTCAGTATGTCACAGTACATGTTGGCATTCATGGTTCCCTCAATGAACTGTAGCTCCCCAGTGCCGGCAGCACTCATGCAGCCCCAGACCATGACACTCCCACAACCATGCTTGACTGTAGGCAAGACACACTTGTCTTTGTACTCCTCACCTGGTTTGAATCTTTCGCAGCAGGCACTGAGTCAGGCAAAGAACGTCATGATGCATCTGCAGGGAAATCCCATCTGTTGGAAGGTGTCCTTTGATGGCGATGAGAGGGCTGTTCAGACAAGATGATTGTCGTAGTCAAGGCGAGACTATCTTGAAGAAAGACAATTCTGAAGAAATGGTGATTGAGCGCCCGCTTATATAGGGAAAATGAGCGCCTAAAGGGGCAAGGCTCAAACACCAGTGTCAATCATAAAATTGGCGCTATGATACAAGGGCTTCAACTAGGTTGTCGGAGAAGGAATTCCCCAAAGTGTTTCACCGCAATGTCGAGTGAACTGAATCGACAGAGAACCCAGCTTTTTCAACCTCTACAGAATTGAGAGAAGACCATCAAATATTTGAAGATATTGACTGTTCAACCCAAATCAAGAAGCTGAAATTGTCAATATGGTGGTGGTCAATAATGATATATCACAATTTTTTGGCTACTTTTTCTTTCAAAAGGCAAAGACACTAAAAGCATTAAGAATTGAGTATGCAGTAAATCCAGTACATTTAGATATAAAATGTCTGTTTCTGAATTGTCCGACTATGTTTTTTGATCCGACTATGCAATCTGAATAAAATTCATTTTGATGAGAAAGTGTTATCTTTTGCAGCACAGTGTATAAACTGATGCTTCCTGTGTGAAAAATAAATGTTTTTCTGATTGTGATTCTGACTGAAAAATTTTGTTTGACTGCTGTGAGTATAGTTTTTCAGCAAATAGTGAGTTCCCCTTCTGTCGCTCTCTCCACGTTGTGTCGGAGAAGCGACACTAGGGGTCTCTCTTGAGCGCCGATATTCACCTCTGACCTATTGAAAAGGGCCAATGAGAGTTGGCAGTCAGTATTTGCATACCCGCCCCACGATCACGGGTATTTAAGCGGGGCAAATACAGAAGATTAGTCAGAAAATTTCTTCGTAGCCGATGGTCTGTCTGCAGTTTGCTGCGAGTTACACACCACTAAAACGTTCCTGTTTCCTCTGACGATCTGCATGCTGTTGGATTTGACGGCGCACAACAGCGGCTTTTCTCCTACTTTGCACGGCGTGCATTGTTGCCCCTGAGCCTCGACAGCAGACACACACACACACACACACACACTGTGTATTAAAAGAGTAAATTTCCCTGAAAGAGCAAATTTCTCTAAAAGAGCAAACACAGCGGCGTTGAATGTCCTTTTCAGGACACGTCTTTCTCAAGATGCCCTTCCGCCCCTGTGTTGTTCCTGGATGCGGTAGAAGCCTCTCTGCTTCAGACGGCCACAGGCGCTGTCTCGTGTGTTTGGGCCGCGATCACACCGAGGCGGCGTTTGTGGATGGTTCATGTTCTCACTGCAAGAACATGACCATGACCACGTTGCTGTCGCGGCTTGCTTTCAACAGAAAGCAAGCCACCCCAGCTGCACCCCGCATTGCTCCTTCTTCCCATGGGATTGAGGACGATGCGGTTGGTGCTGGGGCGATTTGGGGGCGGCAGCGGGTGCGGTTTCGCCGGGTAGCCCCCCGCGAACCTCCCGTTCCCCGACACGCTCCCTGGTCCCCGTCCAAGCTCGCGGCGATAGCGGCTCGCCTCACGGCCTGGCCGTCTATCCTCCCGAGCCCGAAGCAGATGAGCTCGCCGCTGCATCGGAGAGTGCGGTGTCTGGTGCCAAGGACTCCCCTGGACTGCCGCCTTCGGGCCAGCAGGCCCAGGCTGAGGCCGACGTTCAGATGACCGACATGCTTTCCCGGGCCGCCGTGAGCGTGGGGCTGGATTGGAACCCTCCATCCTCCCCACAGCCTTCACGATTGGATGACTGGTTCCAGGGGGCAGCGGTTACGCAATTCAGTTTGCCCGGCTCCCGCCCCCCTTCAGGGGCATCCGCTTTTCCGCAGTACACGGCGAGCATGCCACTTCCCTGCGCACGGAAATCGCGACCCTCTTAGCCAAGGGCGCGGTAGAGCCCGTCCCTCCAACCGAAATGAGGAAGGGTTTCTACAGCCCTTACTTCATTGTACCCAAGAAAGGCGGCGGCTTACGACCAATCCTGGACCTGCGAGTTTTCAATCGGGCCTTGTTAAAACTCCCGTTCAAAATGCTCACGCAGAGAAATATTCTGATCTAGATTGGTTCGCAGTGATAGACCTGAAGGACACGAACTTCCACGTCTCAATTCTGCCATGACAGCGACCCTTCTTACGGTTCGCGTTCGACGGCCAGGCGTTTCAGTACAAAGTCCTCCCCTTCAGCCTGTCTCTGTCCCCTCGCGTCTTCACGAAGGTCGCAGAGGCGGCCCTTGCCCCGCTACGAGTAGCCGGCATCCGCATTCTCAACTACCTCGATGACTGGCTCATCCTAGCACACTCTCGAGAGTTACTATGCACACACAGAGACCAGGTGCTCCGGCACCTCAGCCGTTTGGGGCTTCAGGTCAACTGGGAAAAGAGCAAGCTCACTCCGGTTCAGAGCATCTCTTTTCTCGGGTTGGAGTTAGACTCAGTCTCAATGACAGCACGTCTCACGAGCGAGCGTGCTCAGTCGGTGCTGGACTGCCTCGCTTCCTTCAAGCCAGGCACAGTGGTCCCTCTAAAACATTTCCAGAGGCTCCTGGGGCATATGGCGTCCTCCACGGCGGTCACGCCGCTGGGGTTGATGCATATGAGACCACTCCAGCACTGGCTCCAGACTCGAGTCCCAAGACAAGCATGGCACCACGGCACGCATCGGGTAAGGATCACCCCCGCCTGCCTCAAAACAGTCCGACCCTGGACAGACCTCTGCTTTTTTACGGGCAGGAGTGCCACTGCAGCAGGTGTCCCGACGCGTTCTGGTCACAACCAACGCCTCCCGGTCTGGGTGGGGTGCCGTGTGCAGCGGGCACACAGCAGCGGGCCATTGGAAAGGGGCCCCGCTGCGTTGGCACATCAATTGCCTGGAGTTGCTGACCGTCCTTCTCGCTGTCGCGGTCGGGGACCTGCAAGCGTTCTCTGTCAGCGACACTTGCCTGGGGTTCGGTCCAGCAGATACGTCTGTGATCCTAAGACCGCGACCGGGCTATGTGCCCAAGGTTCCTACCACACCCTTCCGAGATCAGGTAGCGAACCTGCAAGCGCTGCCCCGGGAGGAGGCTGACCCAGCCCTTTCGTTGCTATGTCCAGTGCGCACCCTGCGCATTTACCTGGACCGCACACAGAGCACCAGACGCTCTGAGCAGCTCTTTGTCTGATTTGGGGGACGGCAGAAAGGGAATGCCATCTCCAAACAGAGGCTTGCCCACTGGGTTGTCGACGCCATCACACTGGCTTATCACACCCAAGCCGTGCCCCTACCCTTGTGGGTCCGAGCTCACTCAACGAGGGGTGTTGCGTCCTCATGGGCACTGGCCAAGGGCACCTCCCTAGCAGACATCTGTAGAGCCGCAGGTTGGGCAACACCCAACACCTTTGTGAGGTTTTATAACCTCCGCGTCGAGCCGGTTGCGTCTCCTGTTTTGTCAGGTCCGAGCCCGTAGCACTCAGTAACACGAAGACCGACCGGCCGGGTGGATTGCTTGTGCCCAGCGCCCTTTTCCTGACTTCAAGGTAAAGTAGTGCGCCTTCTTCCCAGGGCGCCCCACTCCGAGTCGGGACCCTGGTCGATTCCTCCCCAGCCCTCCGGGTCCGCGGTTCAGCGGAGGAACTCGCCGACCCAAGCCACTGCGGGTACCCTGATGGCTACCCTGTACTGGTATAGGTGCTCCACAGGTAAGGCCTCCTGCTCAGACTCCCCCTGTGTGTAATTCCATGGTTCTGTCCCCTTACGAGCGGACCCCCGTGTCTCCCTTAGGCAGTTACAGCTGCCCCGGTCGCCGTGCTGTAGCAACTCCCCCCTTTCGAGGCTGGATCTACCACCGCACCATACTTTCCACACGAGCCCTAAGACGGCCGTGTGACGTGTCTACCACTTTTCCTCCCCAAGAAAAAGGGCAGGTGTGGTCTCCGCGAGGGTCTGGGTAAGACCCCCTTCCCTATATGCGTGTAAGGGCCCCGGCCATGATTGCTCTATGCGAGAAACATAGAGAGAAAAGAGGCCCAGCCAGGCTGGCCCGTTCCCATGTTGGCAAACATCGCCTTGTTCCCTTCCTAGGGTAACTAAAAGGATTCCGATGTTCTTATGGGGCATTGGGTAAGGGTACGTGCAGCCAGGTACAGACGATGCGTGGCACTGGATGAAATCCCTGCCCGCCTCTGTATCGGCGGTTCACGTACATGTTTCAGCGCATGGCAAGATTGGAATGGGCCCCCTAGTGTCGCTTCTCCGACACAACGTGGAGAGAGCGACAGAAGGGGAACGTTTGGTTACGTATGCAACCTCCGTTCCCCGAGGGAGGGAACGACACGTTGTGTCTTTCCTCCGCCATGTCGCTGAACCGAGCCACTGTTGTGGCCGGACCATTTCCGGCTCCTCAGAAAAATCCTGACTAAACTTCCGTATTTGCCCCGCTTAAATACCCGTATGCGGGGGCGGGGTATGCAGATACTGACTGCCAACTCTCATTGGCCCTTTTCAATAGGTCAGAGGTGAATATCGGCGCTCAAGTGAGACCCCTAGTGTCGCTTCTCCGACACAACGTGTCGTTCCCTCCCTCGGGGAACGGAGGTTACATACGTAACCAAACGTTTTTCCTTCAGTGTGAAAGATTTTGGAAATGTGGTATTTTATAATGGGCTTTGTGTATTTAGTCTGATGAAATGGGTCAATGATTCTGTGAAACGTGAAATCGAATTGAAAAAAAAAAACTGTTTGAAAAAAAAGAAAAAGATGCTCATTCTTTTAACCCTTCAAAAAGTTTTCTGTTCTTATAATGGAGCTCCGGACACTCTGTCCAACACACCAGCTACATGCAGTAAATCCTAAGTGTTCAATAATCCAATATCTACTATAATTTGCTCATAATGTGCAGACCCAAGATAAATCTCATATTCACAAGGCCATACATGTTAGCAACGAATGCTTCCCAGCACGCTCAGTGTCGATGTCAGCAGTAATTACTACAAGTAAAACATAAAAAAAACTGTAATTTTCAATGGAATTCTGCAAAACAATGGTATGAAATGAAAAAAATATATAATATGAAATTGGGGAAAAGTTGAGCAGGCCAGATAGAGTGAGCTTTTTTTTTTCATCCTTAATGAACAATGATGCTGTTGTTTCACAGACTAAATTGCTTTCCCTTCTTCATAGGCTTGCACAAACTTGAAAACAGATTATTCACTAAGTGCACAGACTGCAAAATTGTCAGTATGCACACTGGGCTCTTTACAAACTTTTAAAGCCAAGTTAAATCTTGCTGTGCTATGCAGATTGATTCTCCCTGCCAGAGCTTTCACAGGGTTTAAAAGCATCTGAACAATGAGAGGCATCCCTCTCACAGCGCAATGACAGCTCCAACATTCTTTCACAGCATGGAGATTTGCTCTTGTCAATAATACTTTACAGTAAAGGGAGTTCACCATAAACATTTTTTAGATCTTTTATCTTGCAGAGTAAAATGTTCTCTTGGAAGATGAGTAACAGTAAGCTAGAGCAAAATAATGTCAAAAAGTTGATGATCAACAGCAGAGAAAGGACTTAGAGTGGGGCATAGGAGGTAGTACATTTCCTCAACAGCTTCTGAGACACATCTAAAAGTGTTTACAACAAAGAGCCCTTCAACAAGGCAATGGGAAAGTAAAAACCTGATAAAGACTTTCTTATGGGTTTGTGCAGATGGGTGAAAGCACAAAGGTCAGAGTGGAGGGGAGGGAAGGAGAATGAAGTAGGCATAAATAGAGGAAAATGAAGGAGAGGCAGAAAGAGACTAAGTTTTGATATTTATTCCCCTAAGGCATCAAAAGTTGGCTTGGAACAGGATTAAATGGCAAAAATGTATGTTTACATGGCCAGTTATAATCAAGCTACTGCAGGTTTTTGCATAGTCAGGCTACAGTCTTCATCTCTTTGTCCAAGTATACGTGACACCATGCGCAATTGAACACAACAGGCAGATCAACATGGAAACATTTACAGCCACATGCATTTCTTACATTCTTACTCGATCAATATTATCAAATATATGCTTATGGTTGTGTCTGAAGGCAGGAGACAATGCAATTTTCTACTGTATTATTCTAGCTATAATAGCACCACTTCGGTTGCTTTGCTTGGGGCCTTCAATTTTAAGGACATTATCTTATAATCTCTGTGATAAGTGCAATAATTACGTTTAGACTGAGGAGAGATGTTGTGAATAAATAGACGATTAAGAAAATATATTGTTTTCTACAGCAGCGCTACTCAACACGTGGTCCTCGAGTGATCTTTTGCGCCCGTGTATTGATATCATCATCAGAAATATATTTATCAGCAGCCTATCAAATCTGAATGAATTGTGAGGTGTCCATTTTCATGAGGATTTACGCTAGTTCTCTATATTGCTGAATAATTTTAGAGAGGGAATTTAACTGCAAGAGAATGTTTAAAATAAATAAATAAATAAATAACATAAAACAATACATTTCATCCAAGCATTGCTGATGTTATGAGAGCGGCGGTCAGAAGAAATGTATACAGTTGTGGCCATAAATATTGGCACCCTTTGTAAATAATTGCAAAGAAGGCTCTAAAAAAATCTGCATTGTTTATCCTTTTGATCTTGCATTTAAAAAAAAATAAAATCACAAAAATCTCATCTTTAATTGAAGTAAAACAATTGAAACAGGGGAAATATCTCATTATTAAATACATAATTATTTCCAAAACACATTGGCCATAATTAGCGGCACCCTTTTATTCAATACTTTTTGCAACCTACCTTTGCCAATATAACAGCTCGGCGTCTTCTCCTATAATGCCTAATGAGGTTGGAAAACACATGGCAAGGGATCTGAGACCATTCCTCCATACAGAATCTCTACAGATCCTTCAAATTCAGAGGTCCATGCTGGTGGACTCTCCTCTTCAGTTCACCCCACATGTTTTCTATGGGATTCATGTCAGGAGACTGGGATGGCCATGGCAGAACCTTGATTTTGTTGTCAGTTAACCATTTTTGTGTTGATTTTGAGGTTTGTTTTGGACCATTGTCCTGCTGGAAGATCCAACCAGGGCCCATTGTAAGCTTTCTGGTAGAGGCAGCCAGGTTTAGATTTTTTATCTGTTGGTATATGATAATCCATGATGCCATGTATCCGAACAAGATGTCCAGGACCTCTGCCAGAAAAACAGCCCCACAACATTAAAGATCCAACACCACTTTTAACCGTGAGCATTGGGTACTACTTAATTTCTGTGTGCACTGGTGTTTGCTACCAAAAAGCTGTTTTTTTGTTTTGTTTCATCTGACCATAAAACTTGTCGCATTTGAAGTTCCAGTAGTGTCTGGCAAACTGAAGATACTTTAGTTTGTTGTTGGATGAGAGCAGAGACTTTTTTTTCTTGAAACCCTCCCAAACAACTTGTGGTGATGTAGGTGATGTCTGATAGTCTATAATTTGTTTTAGACTTCCTGACCCCAAGACCAAACTAATTTCTGCAATTCTCCAGCTGTGATCCTTGGAGATTCTTTGGCCACTTGAACAATCCTCCTCACTATGCATGGAGACAGTATAGATACACGTCATTTTCCAGACTGATTCTTAAGATCTCCAGTTGATTGGAACATGTTAATTATTGCCCTGATAGAGGAAATGGGCATTTTCAATGCTTTAGCTATTTTCTTACTTTCTAAAATATTTATTTAATAATGAGATATTTCCAATTGTTTTACTTCAATTAAAGGTTAGATATTTGTAAATGTTTTCAATAAAATATCAAAAGTTTAAACAATGCAGATTATTTTTTTCCACAGCCTTCTTTGTTCATGTTTACTAAGGGTGCCAATATTTTTGGCCACAACTGTACACATCAGGAATGACATGAAGGTGAGAAAATTATAAGAGAATTATATTTTTGTGTGAACTCTCTCATTAACATTCCAGCATTCTTCCTATAAACATTTTAACCTATAATCATTTATATATATATATATAAATGATTATATATAGGGCTGTCAATCGGTAAAATTTTTTTATCGAATTAATTACATGATGTCCCGATTAATTAATCGCGATTAATCACATTTAATCGCATATACACATATATTTGCTGAGAAAGCCACTCATATAACAATAATTCAATATATAATGAGGAAACAATTATACATAGTTATTTGTAAATATTACAAAAAGTATATATATATACACATACATATATATATATATATATATATATATATATATATATATATATATATATATATATTATATATTCAGATAATTAAAGTGCATTACATTCTTGTGGCAGAAGAGTTAATCTTTAATAAGACAATACAAAAAACGGCTTTAGAAACAATGTATTGTTTACTACCATATTATTGAACATAAGTCAATCATTGGCACACAGTTCACAGCAATCCATTTCGCAAGTGAATCTTTCAATCAGTTGGAGATTTATTATGAGGGCTTGTTTAAAGACCCGTCAATTTCAACAAGCATCAGACATGCTTGTGTAGCATCTCAGGTGCGTTGCGTCATAAACATAAAATGTTTAGGTCACTGTGTCAAGTTAAATATAGTTTAATACTTAGAACACACCTTGAGATCCCTTAGCTCGAATTTGCGCTCCACCAAATGTTTTGAATGCAAGAACGCAATGAATGTCTGTTTTATGCTGCCTGGTTGTTTTCTTCACTGTATAAACTGCGCGTTGCCAAACAGCTGAAATTTCAATTACTGCCCTCTGGAGTAAACAGGTGGTACTACAAACTTGCATTTCTCAGGAATCTTCCTTATTACAATTCGAGGGCATTGCGATTAATTGCGTACATTTTTTTAACACATTATTTTTAATAAAATGAATCGCACTGAATTAACGTGTTAAATCGACAGCCCTAATATACAAATATATAATCATAAAAATTAAGAGTGTGGCCCTCGAGGGAACAGGGATCCGGCTTTGCGGACCCTGACCTTTCCGAAGTGGAGTAGCCCTGGTCTACAGTATATTTTTAGCTAGATGGCATGTTGTCTGTATACTTAAATAGTTCTACATCTGTACCTGTCAATTGCTTCAGACTGCATATTTATTTACAAAGGCTTTCTATGTCATTCTATGAATGGAATCCACATGAAATAGTTAAAAGAAGCTGTTATAACCACTCAATGATAATTGAAAATAATAAATGCAGTATATAATGTACTTTATAATTTTACATTCTGCATTTGTGGCAGTTTATTTAATACATGTTTTTAAAGAAAGACATTTAATACAACTGCAAATATGGGTGTTGGGTGATATAAATTTACATGACATGAATTTCATTATGTCAAACAGATACGAGGATTATTCAATGTGCAGAATAAAGACAAAATAATAATAAATAGAGTGACATCAATGTGTTACAGGTGTAAATGGCTTATAGACTGCTGAACCATATAAAAATGAAAATGTCTATCATTCGCCATGTGTCCCTGCATTACAAACCAGATTAATCAGGAGAACACATCAAAGGGAGAACAATCATGATAGTCATGCTCTACAATCGCTTAAACATGTCCAATAAAAATGACTTCAAAAGGTGAGTTTCGAATAAATGTTACACCTTTCAGCCCTCCAAAGCTCTCACAGTGGATGGTAAAATCTTCGAAGGAAATAGGGCATAGGGATGATCACATCTGAATGAAATGCACACATTTGTTGTTGTTGCTCTTCTTCTCTGCTTTGTGTTGCGATCAACTTCTGGGTTACACATCACATGGCACCTCTGTTTTTTGGAGCCTGCACAGAGTCATATTGTGGACCGATTGGCATTTATACATGCTATGTGTATACATGCCCACCGCCCATTTCCAGCGAATGTGTTCCACTGTCATTGACCGCAGTGTAAATAACTAGAAGGTTATAATACCAGAATGAGTGATCTGGGCTTATAAACTATAACACAACCACAGGCTGTACAGCAGAATTATGTGCCAATGTCTGAAAATGTTCTAACATCAGCAATTATAAAGTAAAAAAAGAGTAAGTAAATCATTCACTTGTTGCTGTGTGATGTTGTATTGAATAGACGGTAATAAAATCTGCTTCTTTCTTTAACGAGATTGTGACGATGCAGTGTTTCTTGTCTCCATGTAAACCTGGAAGACAGTACCCAACTCGTTAAAACATATGGCTCGGCGACATGTACAAACAGAGCAAACATGAAGCGAAGCTACCCAAGCGGTGATGAAAAAAGGAGGAAGCGGGTGGAAATCAAAAAGATTTAGCAAAACTGAACAAGGCAACAACGATTTTCATGGCACATGCTGACGATGCTAACACTAAAGAGCATAAAGAAGCACTGCTTGTGCTAGCACTAGTGTTAGCATTGCAAATACTAGCAAAAAGGAGCTACCCATTGCTGCCTGCAATGCCAGCCCAGGTTGCTCAAGCGATGCTGCTGCTATATGCAAGACAACTTTACAGGATCCTTCAACTTGTGATGGTAACGGAACTGTCGCATTCACTCTCAATGATAACTATGGCTATAGTGAAGATGGCGATACAGATAATAACAACTAGTGAGTAGCAGTCACCCTAACCAATGTGTTACACTTGAAGACGACCCAGCACTCTGGCCAAAGCTGTCAGACAAAAAGTGCTGCTCAATAGTTGAGGAACAGTTCAGATCAAGAAGAGAATGTTTCCAAAAAATCAAGAGACGCGCAGATTCACAAGCAGTAACTATTACATGCAAATGAAGAATGGAGAAAAGAAAAGCAGGTTGTGGCTCATGTCCAGTGAAAAAAATGGACTGTGTTATGTGCTTTTGTTGCCACCTGCTTGGAAACCGAGAAAAGAGCACTCAGCTAAGTGGGGATGGGTTCAATAACTGGAAAAATCTTTCAGCCCCTGCATGAGAGGTCTGCTGAACACATCACAAACATGGATACCTGGCACAATCTATCACAGAAACTACAAACAAACACAGCTGATAACTGCTCTTGAAGTAATCCGCTGGAAAGAGATTTTAAGAAGACTTATTGCAATTGTGAACCATCTGACAGAGCGTCTGGCAATGGATATTTCCTTGAGCAAGTAGAACTAATGGCTCAGTTTGACCCAACCATGCAAGAACATTTGTGGAGAATTCAGGCAAAAGAGCTAAGTGACGCTTATTTAAGCAAGCATATTCAAAATTAACTAATTTCCCTTGTGGCAAAATTTGCAACTAATGCAATTGTAAAGTGAGTGAAGAAAGCCAAATATTATGCAGTAATCATGGACTGCACTCCAGACCTCAGTCACAATGAGCAGATATCAGTGGTGCTAGGAACTGTTAATTGTAAGACCTCAAAAGATGTCTCCATTCATGAGCACTTTGTTGGTTTTCTTCAGGCACTTGACACAACAGGAAAAGTATTGTGCGAATCATTTTTAGGGCATCTAGAAACACTAGGTTTGGATCTTTCTAACTGTCGAGGCCAGTCTTATGATAATGGGAGTAACATGCAGGGTAAAAAGTAGGGGGTCCAAAAGAGAGTGCTGGAATTAAACAGCAAAGCAATATGTGTTTCTTGTGTAAGTCACACACTGAACCTAGTTGTTGGTGATGCAGCCAAGTCATCTGTGACATCTATCAGCTTCTTTGGTCTGTTACAGTGACTTTACACTCTGTTCAGCTCCTCAGTTCACCTTTGGACCATTCTCACAGAACATGTCAAGAACTTTACATTGAAGGATTGTCAACAACCAGGTGGGAGTTTAGGGTTGAAGCTGTTCGCTACCAGCTGCCTAAAATCATGAAGGCGTTAACTGCTCTAGAGGAGCACACCATAGAGAAACGGGATACAGACGTTGTCTCAACAGCTGGAAGCATTTACCAGGAGATGCAGAAATGGCCTTTTGTGGTAAGTACCTTTGTGTGGTACAATGTGTTGTTCCAGACAAATAAAGTGAGTAAGATCCTGCAGAACCCCAAAGTTTCAGTCGAAACAATGAGGGAAGAAATCAGGGCAGTGGCAGAATTCCTTCAGGAATTTCTAAATCATGGATTAAACTCTGCCAAAAAAAGATCCCAGGGAGACAGCAGAGAGGTTCGAGGTGGAGATGAGCTGGCCAGATGTGCGTCAGAGAAGAACAACTAGACAGTTTCAGTGTGAAGGAAGACAGTACCCAACTCGTGTAAACAAATGATTCAGCGACATGTACAAACAGAGCAAAAATTAAGCAAAGCTACCCCAGCATTGCTGAAAAAGGAGGAAGTGGGAGGAAATCAAAAAGATTTAGCAAAACTGAAAAACTCACTTGATATGGAATTAGTGAAAGCAAGATTTGATGAGCAGAAAGCTCGCAAGGTCAAATTTTAGTATGGCCATCTAAACTGTGCCTCCCAGCCATACACAATATAGCCTCATGGAATATGTGGCGAAGCTGGAAAAAAACAAACATGCTTTTGTTGTTGCCACCCCTCGGATAAAATCGGAACTTAATTAGCGGATGTGAGGTAATGGGGGGTGTGTGTGTATATACACACACACACACACACACACACACAAACACCGTCGCCACTTTCGTCCACGCATTCATTCATGCACCTCATCCAAAGTTGTGTGAGTATATTATTTTTCTTCCTTTTCATTTCTATTAGAGTGAACAATTCTTGACTTAAATATTGTTAGTATTTTCCCTTTTCATTTTATTTTAAAAATGGTTATTCGATGAGAACTGGACTCTTGAATCTGCCTATTTAAATGCGGGATTAGAGCGGATCCACAGCCATATCACTATTTATATTTATTGATATATTTTGTTTGTTTTTTGTTTCCCCCTTTCCTCAAGTGTTTGAGTCAAGGTATAAAAAGGTACATGTAATATGCTGATTTTGGTTGTGAAAATATAACTTGAAACCTCTTTCTCTTGCCTTATTATTTTATGTTATGTTGGTTCAGAGAGCTAAAAGATTAAAGGAAAAAATTTAAGTTATTTTGTGTGTATGTAACTGGTGGCCTTTAGAGCTTATCTGTGGTATCATTTTGTATTTTGACAGGCTTACTCCTGTCTGGCACCCGAAAATTTGTATTTAGATCAATTTATTTAATTATTGATTTAAATTGTGTTTCCTGGGAGCTGCCACCGTTACACATGTGATGTACCACAACTTCTGAGAATCCATGAAAGAGATACATCACTGTTCTGATTACTCTACAACAATACAGCAACAGCCCAAGATTCCTTTCATATGTTCCTCACCCACTAAAGCTGAGTTGATTAGGGAAAGAAAGCAAGGGAAACTCAACCAACATAAATAAATTTAAAAAAAACATTCAAGGGAGAGGAAGAGAAAGACAGAGACAAAGAGAAAGAGAAGAGGAAGAGAAAGACAGAGACAAAGACAAAGAGAAAAGGGAGAGGAAGAGAAGGACAGAGACAAAGACAAAGAGAAAGAGAAGAGGAAGAGAAGGACAGAGACAAAGAGAAAATGTAAACATTTTCAACAGTATATTATGTTTATTATTTTTGTGTATCCATAGTTGACCTCTTACTGTCTTGTGTGTTATTTTCTCACTTTAGTAACACCAGATAGAAGACAAAAGACCATAAACAACGTCTCCAATTTGGGCAGCAGCAAGCAGGTCCAGTAAGGAGATTCTATCAGAAAACCTGCTGGAAAACCAAGGTAAATGATGACAACCATTGACAGGTTTTCTATGTAAATGGATGTAAAGGGATTAACCCCCGGCATGACGTACACCCACCCCCCTCTTTCCCTGGGGAGGGGCGTGCCTTCTGCACAGTCTGCCGGCAGGTCATCCCCATCTACCTGGATGAGGGAGGGGACAAGGGGAGGGAAAAGAAAAACAAAAGTGTTGCACCTACACGCCATAAAGGCGATCGTGCCAAATTAATAAAGAGAGGGAAAGGCCAACACGGAGTGAGTGTGGAAGAGAGAGAGGAGAGCAAAAAAAAAAAAAAACACTTATTCGCCGGTTCTCCGATACACCGTATCTTAGTCCTCGGCCACTCCTCCATCCTCTAGCGGATGACAGCTGGACCTCCCTGGATGGATCGGATGCAGACCTCTGGCCCCTGGTGGACGGAATGCCCCGCTGCGTTTTTGGTGAACGGTAGGGGTCTCTCCCGCCCCAACCAACCCTTGCTCCAGGTGGTCGGTTGGGAGCCCCTCCTCCACTCGTGGTCAGCTGCCATTCCTCCGCATCCAGGCGGCCGGGCTCCTCCGTCCTCCGGCGGACGGCCATGGCTGCTCTGTTGGGGTGGATGGTATTTGCGAGGAGTCTATTGAGGAGTTTAGTACTATGGGGCATCCCTCCTCCTTCCTGGGTTTCAGCACCAGCGTAAAGGGATTAATGGAAAGGAGGAGGCGAAAACCAGTTGACAATATAAATAATAGTTTAAAATAAAGCTGAAACATAAAGACAAACACACAAAGGTGTCGAACAGCTGTCTGTAAATCTCTCTCTCTGTCCCACTCCAGCTTCCAGTCAGCCCTTATCCCTCTCTGAGGTTTGATTAGCCTGATTAGGGGCCGGGAGTGTGGAATCATGACCCGCCCTCCACCCTCTCACAATGGACAATAAAAATTATCGTACAGAGATCATATTATTTATGAAAATAATATTTTACAGTGGGTGCATTTGTTTAACTGAATATTTTGTTGTGTTTTTTACAGATGCAATTCCAGATGTCTAGACATCACTAATGTGTGAAGAGAAGTTACAAGTAGGTCTTTCTTAGATAGATAAGGATTGACAAAGAGGGAGAACAAGGGATGTGAAGGGCCCCATGCCTGTGTTTGCCTTAGGCCCTAAAATGACTAAATCCCCCCCTGCACTTGGGAGCAGATAAGTGCAGCATCAAGGGTTGAATAGTGACAGTAAAAGTGGTATATAATCAAAAACTGGTCCAGTACCATGGTAGTCATGGAGCAGGTTCCGTTAACATGCAATAAAAACATAAAATAAGACCACCAAGGTCCAAAACAAATGAAATATAATTAAAATAAGAGGCAGGTCAGTATTAGTTAACTAACATGCACTGTAAAATTTTTTTAGCAAACTTAAAAATTCAACGCAACATGATGCAGTAAGATTTTTAGGTTCTCTCAACAACGTTTGAGTAATTGTCCTCAGTAACATTGCTTTGTTTAGTCAATGTAAATTTGTTTGTTCACTAAATTTTGTCACCATTTAAAGTATTTTAATATGAAGTTACCAGCGATCTTTGACTCTGAAGAGAGATAACTTGCGAGGCAAGGTGGTACGAACAATTGTTTTTAGACACACAATAGACCTCAATCCTTAATTCACAAACCTAAATAATGGTGACAATCAACAAACCTCATTAAGATGAGCTGCTAATATCACCACACAATTATTAACTAACATCAAACAATACCAAAAACAACAACAACAAAAAGCATAAATAAAGTCAGCAAACAGTAAGGAACAAGTCTAAAACACTAACCACATAATTTATTCATGTTGCAATGCATGCTGTGAACTTACACATCAGCAACACTGTTCAACATGAAATTGTTCAGACAACTCTGTTTGACTTGTTAGGACAACGTTTGGGGGACTATTGTTGGTCTAACATGTGTTTTTATATAGATGCAAAGTAATTTACATTTTGAGTTTCTGTGACTCAAAAACCCCCATAAGCATGATAAAATGCAATTTCATTTTTTACACTGTGGTGGCATATAGCCAACTGATACCTTGAGAAAGGCTGACTGCCGAAACATTGGTAAATAAATGAGCCTATATTTTGAGTTGTGCAGGTATAGGCTTTTTTTCTGTACATTTTTGCCATAACTTGCACCTCTGAATCTAAGCGTTTACTTAATTGTCATTTAGAATACAGCCCACTCGTAACAGTTTAAGCCAGGATCTCTCTCATATAACTGCAGTCACAGTGCTCAAGTTATGGTAAGAAGCCAGTGATTGCAGACGAGTCCTCAGCAGCTCTTAGACTTGATACAGCGACAACATTCAGCCACTCCATGTGCTAATGAAAAAGAAACCCTTGAGCTAAAACAGGCAGGGGTGTGATACAAAAGATCCCATGAAAGTCCTTGGGAGGTCAATAAAAGCTGTAATAATATATCAGTACTACGAAATAAAAACTTTTTTATTTAATGAACATGCACCATTGTTAATAAATAACAGACTGCTGCATGTACATCATTACATATTTACCATACTGCACTAGTCTACAGATGTTCCAGGATAACATTATAGGTATCAATTATATAACGGCATCCAGAATGTGTCTCATGAGTTTTGATCCTTAGGAAGCAATATCTATTTCAGATATTTGTTATCTCTTCTCCAGCTTTTGGTATCTGATACTAACATGACCTGTGTTACCATAAAAATCTGATTCAGATTCAATATCAAATAGGCACATAAAATAAATGTCACTATTACACTGATTACATGTATCATAGCATAGGTGGAGGTGGAGGTGATCTAAGCCAGAGTCACGGTGCAAAATGGAGGATATGGAGAGGTAAAACAATCAAGAGAGTATGTAATGTAATGGTTGTGAGCATGGTAATGTGACTAAGCATAGGCTATATAGGCCTACTAATAATAATGAAAAATAAAAGTATGTCAGAGCATCCCAGATACACCAGAAACACATTCAATACATTTGCAGTCAATTAAATACATTAAATGAATACATCTACTGCATCACATGCACTGTGACATGCACAGCTAAACAAGACAAGTGCAAACACTCAAATATGCCTCAAAATGTATGCATTCAAATTTTATAACACAAATGATCTGTGTGAAGTTTAGAAAAATAAGTAACAATTTTAATATTAAATATTTTGGCTTTTGGATTTTATGTTGATAAAAAAAATACTTAATTCAGTTACTTAATTTTTTTTAAGAATTATTGGAAAGTAGGAGTCTCCAGAGCTAATTTTAACTTTAAATAGAGCGCAAATGGACACAAAAACAAGGTCGGAGTGAATGGCCCCATATGCGTCCATCTGACACATAGACCAACAACTACTACTAAAATATAGTGCAGGTGGAATTCAATGCATCCAATGTGAACGGCCACGGCACACTTTTTACGACTAAAAAATTCGACGGCACGCACATAGTCCGTCATTTTGACAGACAGGGTCGCAACAGTTCCGTCATAATCTATTATCACCCGTCACTTTAATTTTCATATTTTAATGATAATTAGACATTTAATAGCTTTTATTTTAGTAATAAGCATATAGCAGATTATGAATGTATTTATTTATGAAGAGAACAGATGAACAACAGACACCACACAAAGCAGATTAATGTTTTTTTTCTTTGAAGTGACAGCGGAGGTCACAAAAACACGACATATGAACAACGCAATATTACAAAAAACAAATATGAACAAATATGATCAAAACACATAAAAAATGAACTGAACAGAACTCATTCGACAACTCAGATCTTCCTCCTGGTCCGCGTTGACTTAAACTCGCCTGTGCGTAATCAAACGCATCAAGGGAGACTGATGCTGAGGCAATTGTCATTAGATTTTGTGTCTTTGCCTCGGACAGACAAATTCTCGGCTGAACTCAGCGTCAAGCACCGCATTGTCCTCCACATGACAAGAGTTGCAGAAAGCCTCACAGAGAGGCGAATTGACGAGTTTGCCACGTAAAAAAAGCGGGAGGTGTTCACAATAAACTTTGAGAGAAAAAAGCTTGATGTTGCTTTGATACCAGAAAGTAATAAAAGGACTCGTTTATGTTTAGGTCTAAGTGTTTTCTTGGTGAATTTAAATTAGTTTAATAACTGGGTTCACTGATATTCGTAAACGATAAGGCTAATATTGAATCAAAATAAATTATGGGACATTCGATATCTCTTCACAAATCTGGACATTTTTTTTTATATTTCTTGTTGCTTAGTACCGTCAAAGACATTATTGGTGAAGCAAAAACTTGTGTGTGAAAAACACTTTGGTGTGACGTCACTTCATAGACTTCAATGTATTTTGCAGCGCTGACTCGAGTCACGTGAAAGACCCTTAAAGCATAAAAACATCAGTCACATCTGCCCATTAATAATTGCTCTTCACAATCACAAAAGTTACCGATTATGGTTTAAAAAAAGCAAATTTCTCTGAAAGGTGAGGAGCTGGATCCCTGAAATTATTATAAAAAATTGTTTATGCATTTATTTATTTTGTGCAATTTTATAATTTTCCATGGCACACTAGCATGCCACAGCACAGTGGTTTTTAGCTCTACAACATTGCCACAACATTAAGTTTACATTTAATGAAAATCTTTCTTAACAGTCGTATGTCACGCAAAATTATCTTCTGGCAGCTGTCAAAGACTGAAGAGCTTCATTTACCTGTAGACTAAAATAAGTGACTGCTCTTGACTGTTTCATGTGAACTTTATGAAAATGTAACTCCTGAAGTTGCGGAGTTGACGCCAAGTTAATCGATTTGATTACTTTCTCTTTGTGAAATCAACGTACAAGAAAGCATAAATCAGTGAAACATTAAGAGAACATACTGTGTCTTGCTCCCACTGTAAGTGACTATAAAACAATCTCACCAAGCCTCCAAAGCGGATCATGGGTCTTCGACTCGTACGCTTTGGGTTTAGTCCGAACGATCTCTGGTTTCTTTTTACTCCCTAACATGTTGAATATCCCTTCGGCCCCCAAGCAGCACTTCTTATAGCCGTCTTGAACCGAGAGTTAAACAATCGATAAACAGAAGTCTTGAAGAATGAGTTTAAATCTGTCGTCCAGTGCATGTGGCACAGCGCTGCTGTGACGCCTATCGCAACACTTGACGCGTCTGAAAACGCAGCGCTTAACTCGATCCCGCAACCGGTACATATTCTGCTTTTAAAAGCAGCATTCAGTCACACTCACTAACACTGCCTGTGCCACATTTATTATGCCGCCCTAACCGTGTGCTTGAGTCCTCCTAGTGTTGCCCCCCTTCGATTAAAGAAAATGAAAGAAAAAAGCCTTGCACCATGGCACAATGATTACACTCAAGCTCTCAAGAGAGAAGCTTGGAGAATGGAGCGCAAGTGGAAGAATACAAAATTAGAGGCATTTTGCGGTGCATAGAAGGATAGTGTCTGTAGCTACAGACTGGCACTAAAAGCTGCCAGGTCAGCATATTTTAGAAAACTCATAGAAAATAACCACAACAATCCTAGGTGTTTATTCTGTACTGTCACTAAATTGGTTGGGAATAAAACCTCAACAGAACCAGATATTCCATTGGTGTTACGAAGGCAAATGAGGAGTGGGGATCTAAATGCAGTTTATTGAAAATAACAAGACAAACAAGACTGGAACAAACAAAACATCCACGAGGGAAAACATCCACGACGGGCTCAGGCAGGAACACATGACGGCTCAGGCAGGAACACATGACGGGCTCTACAATGGTGTACACATGACGGGCTCTACAATTGGGGCAATGGTGGCTCAGTGGTTGAGGCTCAGGGTTACTAACCAGAAGGTTGGGGGTTCAAGCCCCAGCACCACCAAGATGCTGCTGTTGGGCCCTTGAGCAAGGCACTTAACTCCAGGTTGCTCCGGGGGGATTGTCCCTGTAATAAGTGCACTGTAAGTTGCTTTGGATAAAAGCGTCTGCCAAATGCATAAATGTAAATGTACAAGATATAAACATTTACGTTGGAACATTCAAAGACTGACCAAACAACTTAGGTTTAAATACACAAGGATAATCATGATTAAATTAACCACAGGTGAGAACAATGAAGTGCATAGGCAGTGATGAGGGAAGGGAATTATGGGAAGTGTAGTTTATGACAGGGCAGACAACAGGGGATCATGACAGTTGCAGCACAAGAGTAACAAGTGTTTCTTTACTGATAAAATGTATATAATCAGAAATAAAATTATGGAATTATTGCATGGATTTATGCAATCATCTGTCACAGTACCTTGGAAAATAGTGTCTTATAATTTTCCTCACATGCAACTTCAGTCCTTCGCTGTCATAGGTCATGAAGAGCTAACAAAACTTATTGAAACATCAAAAGCCACAACATGTTTGTTAGATTTAATACCAACCAAGCTCTTAAAAGAGGTATTCCCTGTAATCTCAGAACCTCTTCTTAATATTATTAACTCCTCGCAATCCTTAGGACATGTCCCAAGAAATTTTAAATTGGCAATTATCAAACTGCTTATTAAGAAGCCACAACATGATCCTGGAGAACTGAGTAATTATATTTAATAATATCCTGTTTATGTCAAAAACACAAGAGAATCTATTACCCTCCCAAATATGTTTATTTCTACAGAGAAATAGTATATATGAACAATTTCAGGCAGGATTTAGGCCTCATCACAGTACAGAGACTGCACTTATCAGAGTTACAAATGACTTGCTCTTATCATCTGATCATGGCTGCATTTCAATTCTAGTGCTTTTAGATCTTAGTGCTTAGATAATGACATTCTCTTGAATAGGCTTGAGAATTATGTTGGCATTTGTGAAGTTGCTTTAGCATGGTTTAGGTCAGTTTTAAGGCCTCTGTATTTTTCCTTGTATATGCTTCCCCTGGGAGATATTATCATACAAATTTCTCCAAATTAGCAGAGTGTATCAATGAAATAAAAGATTGGATGGCCATAAATTTCCTTCAATTCAATTCCGACAATACAGGGGTACTAATTATTGGACCAAAAACCTCTAAAAATAAGCAGCTGAAATATAATTTGACTCTCGATGGATGCACTGTTACGTCGTCTTCAACAGCAAAGAACTAAGGTGTTATATTTAATACCAATATATCCTTTGAAAATAAAATGACCAATGTTTGTAGAACAGCATTGTTCCATCTAAGAAATACTGCTAAATTAAATTGCTCTCTGTTGCTGATGTCAAAAAACGAATTAATGCTTTCATGTCCTCAAGACTAGATTATTGTAATGCTTTACTGGGAGGATGTTCAGCAAGCCAGAATGCTGACGAGAACCAAGAAGTATGATCATATAAGCCCCATTTTATCATCGATACATTAAATATCGTATTAATTTTAAAATTCTGTTTACAACATACAAAGCTTTGAATGGTCTATCTCCGCAGTACTTAAGTGATCTTCTACTACGCTATATTCCATCACTTTCATTACCATTGCAAAATTCGGGCCTGTTAATAGCTCCTAGAATATAAAAATCCCCAAAAGGAGGTAGATCCTTTTCATATTTTGCTCCTAAACTATGGAATAGTCTCCCAAACACTGTTTGAGATGCAGACACACTCACTCAGTTTAAGTCTAGACTAAAGACTCATCTATTTAGCAAGGCATACACCTAATTTATCCTTCAACTCACAATAAGGCTGCTTTAGTTTGGTCTGCTGGAACCAGAAACCAGAAACACTGATCGTGATCTATATCTCTGCAATAAATTGAATGCCATCTATGCTCAGGGGTGTAAAGTATCAAATTACAAATACTCATGTTACTGTAATTAACTACTTGTTCCCAAAATTTTACTTTAAGTAGTTTAAATTTGTATACTTTAACTTTTTCTTGAGTACATTTTAAGTGCTGTAACTGTACTTTTACTGCGTTACTTTATCACCGTCTATGTTTGCTAATTCCCTGTCCTGATTTTATATTTATCTATCAACATGATTGGCTAGGGAGAGTCTCGTGACTCTCATCCAATCAAATCATAAGTAAAAACTTGAACGGCAGCTGCAGATCTGGCGCCAACTGTTATGGATGTGGAGAATGCCTCAAGCACAGTTTACAGCTGAACATAACAGGCTGCACCTGGAAGGGATTTTTGTAGTGAAAAAGGCATATTGCTTGATCATGTCATGTGAGTTTAACTTGCTCATGCCAAATATCAGCATTAATCCAGCCTCTAATTTGAAGAAACATATCAAGGTAAATTTAATATTTCTGATTATTAGATTCTGTGGGTCTATATTGTAGCCTGTAATTTAACATTTCTATCACTGAGATTATTGATCTGCTGTGAGAGATTAATGCAATGTTATAAATAGTGCTGGGCAATAAAGTTATCTACATGTTTATTGGATAAAAGAGAGATGTCCTTGATCAAACTTTCTTTTTGTTTTTTGTTTTTTAGAAGTTTTCTATATTTAGCCTATGTTATACATCTAGAACAGGGGTGTTCATTACATCAATCTAGATAGCAAGAGCACCACTGGTTGGTTGATCTAGATGAAATATAAAAGATTTACTTTTTATTTCCTGACATCTGTCACTGCATGCTGTTTGATTGACAGGTGTTGATGTTTGAGCGCTAATGCTGTTCGTGCCAAAATGATCAAATACACTTTTTAATTCCGCCAATGCCCGTCTTGATGAGGCATGTAACGGCATTATGGAAACACAGTCGTTTATGTCTTAAGTGATTTTAAACAGTGGGACAAAAGGCGTATTTGCATCCAAATGTTGGACTAGAATTTCAATTTAACCGAGTAGAGCATTGTCTAGTAGACTATGTCATTCTAGTAGGCTATGTCATATAAAGGCTATTAATCAAACAACATTAATTGTTAATCTACCCCTGATGTAGAGAGTGTGTTAATTGGTATAATAAATTACCAGTAAAGTAGAGATGATAAAATAATGTATAATTATGCTTAGCCTTTATAAAGATCAACAGTTGTAGAGCAATACTTCAGGTTGAACATTCCACCAGTCACAATCTTAGAAATATTCTTTTAGAAGAATATTTCAGCTCTGTAGGTCCATTCAATGTAAGGGTTGCCAAAACTTTGACACTCCAAAAAGCACATAAAAGCAGCATAAAAGTAATACATACAACTCCAGTGGTTTAATCCATGACCAGTAGTTGGCGATATGCATGAAGATTGTGAATCACCAAAAACACAAAAAGAACAAGATGAAATTTAAAGTGGAGATTGACTGAGCAGGGAGGAGAATTAATAGTAAAAAAGTAATTAAATATTGATCTGTTTCTCACCACATCTATCATATCGCTTCTGAAGACATGGATTAAATCACTGGAGGCACATGGATTTGACTACTTTTATGCTGATTTATGTGATTTGTGGAGCTTCGATATTTTAGCATTGTTTTATGCACAACAATAATGCTCTGTCTGCATTAAGGGAAATTTAGACCCTACTCATAAACTGATTTTAATGTAATTGTTTCATACATTATGATTTAAAATGGTGATCAGTGTATTGAAAATAACTTTTTCATCATTTAAATTCTGTTAACATGTCTCCATTTTATTTTTTGGAATCAGATTCATGTAGTGTTTATAATAGATAATATTATATATTTGCCAAGGGCGAATGTGCATCACTATAACCTGCCACTGTATAGCTGCTTTAGCAACATGGATAGCTCATGCGTTTTACCAGCAAGGTGTTGCACTGGGGCAAGTTGTCAGGCAGAAAGTGATTACCACAATTAGCCAGAAATTATGGAGATGCTGTACAGCTCGCCATGGAAATAAAGCTGAGGAGGGATCTCCTCTCTCAAGCGCAAAGTACAATCTGGCATCCACAGCCCCAGCTGTTGAACCTACATGTGTGGCCCCAGAACAGGGCACACTAGATGTGCCAAAACTGACGCGTTCAGTCATGAACACCATTTTACAGGCTAGAGCACCATCCTTGAGATGTGTTCAAAGATTGGTGTCTCTTACATGGGAAAGACACAGTAAACTGCTCCATATATGATATTCTAATATTTCTTCAAGAGCGATTAGACACAGGACTCACCCCGTCAATACTCAAAGTGGATGTGGCAACTATTTCTGTATCACACACATGAAGCCAGTGCCTCTATAGGCAAGCCTGATTTAATCATAAAGTTCCAGACAATTCATGTCTGGAGTTTGGCCCTGGTCTTTCAAGAGCCACTGTCAAACCCAGGAAAGGATATGTGCCTAAGATCCTAACCACGCCCTTCAAAGCGCAGGTGGTTCACCTTCAGGCTTTCTTTCCTCCATTTAATTCTGTTGAAGAACAATCACTGCATTTGTTATGCCCTGTGTGGGCACTACATGCATACGTTGAGCATACTTGCCAGTTCAGTCTGTCTGATCAGCTCTTTATATGCTATGGAGGATGCACAAAAGGCATGTCTGTCTCCAAGCAAAGGCTCTCTCACTAGATTGTTGATGCAATTGCCCTGGCTTATGAGTCAAAGTGTAAGACTTGCCCAATTGGCTGCGGCATACTCATGTTGGTTGCCGTCCCACAAGACTGCGGCGTCATGTTCCTCTCTGTGAAGTTATGTTGTGTAGTGCCCCGTGATGGGATTCTGTTCCTCATATGGTTGCTACTCAATTTCAAGTGAACTGAGTTGTAAGGGAACGTCTTGGTTACATACATAACCTCGGTTCCGAGACGAAGGTAACGAGACATTGCGAATGCTAGATACATTGCGAATGCACTACAAGTCTCAGAGTTCTTGAGGTATGAGCGATGCGCTCCTTGTTGTCAGTCAGAAACTCTGTTTGTGCAGCTGTTTTTATAGTGGCCAAAACACGTGGGGCGCAAACACCATAGCCAATATTAGAATATTGCCATTATTGTAGAGAGGTTTCAACTAGGTCATATAAGAAGGTATTCCTAAAATGCATTGCTACGCAATGTCTCATTCCCTTCATCTCAGTGAACCGAGGTTACGTATGTAACCAATACGATTTACCAATTTATTGTACTAAAATTACAATTAATTTGATTCTGATAACTGCTTAAACAGAGCCAGATAAACTAAGACCTCTCTTGTAAACACCTTTTGGTGGGGATAAATCACTAAGTGTAATAGTTGAATTAACTATGATAAAATAAACTAATTATCAAGAATCTAAACTTAGTAAATCAAAGTATTATTGTTTGAAGTGTCAAAAATGTTTTATAACATATTTTTCTCTTTTCTTTTTTAGTCTTTTTAATTTTAATTTTAGAATGAAAAGTTCTACATCATAGCTTTTAAATGAATAAAACCTTTTCTGATTATATACAGTGGGTACGGAAAGTATTCAGACCCCCTTAATTTTTTCCTCATTATTGTACACACAGCACCCAATATTGACAGAAAAACACAGAATTGTTGACATTTTTTGCACATTTATTAAAAAAGAAAAACTGAAATATCACATGGTCCTAAGTATTCAGACCCTTTGCTGTGACACTCATATATTTAACTCAGGTGCTGTCCATTTCTTCTGATCATCCTTGAGATGGTTCTACACCTTCAATTGAGTCCAGCTGTGTTTGATTATACTGATTGGACTTGATTAGGAAAGCCACACACCTGTCTATAAAAGACCTTACAGCTCACAGTGCATGTCAGAGCATATGAGAATCATGAGGTCAAAGGAACTGCCTGAAGAGCTCAGAGACAGAATTGTGGCAAGGCACAGATCTGGCCAAGGTTACAAAAATATTTCTGCTGCCCTTAAGGTTCATAAGAGCACAGTGGCCTCCATAATCCTTAAATGGAAGACGTTTGGGAGGACCAGAACCCTTCCTAGAGCTGGCCGTCCGGCCAAACTGAGCTATCGGGGGAGAAGAGCCTTGGTGAGAGAGGTAAAGAAGAACCCAAAGATCACTGTGGCTGAGCTCCAGAGATGCAGTCGGGAGATGGGAGAAAGTTGTAGTAAGTCAACCATCACTGCAGCCATCCACCAGTCGGGGCTTTATGGCAGAGTGGCCCGACGGAAGCCTCTCCTTAGTGCAAGACACATGAAAGCTCGCATGGAGTTTGCTAAAAAGCACCTGAAGGACTCCAAGATGTGATAAATAAGATTCTCTGGTCTGATGAGACCAAGATAGAACTTTTTGGCCTTAATTCTAAGCGGTATGTGTGGAGAAAACCAGGCACTGCTCATCACCTGTCCAATACAGTCTCAACAGTGAAGCATGGTGGTGGCAGCATCATGCTGTGGGGGTGTTTTTCAGCTGCAGGGACAGGATGACTGGTTGCAATCGAGGGAAAGATGAATGCGGCCAAGTACAGGGATATCCTGGATCGAAAACCTTCTCCAGAGTGCTCTGGACCTCAGACTGGGCCGAAGGTTCACCTTCCAACAAGACAATGACCCTAAGCACACCGCTAAAATAACGAAGGAGTGGCTTCACAACAACTCCGTGACTGTTCTTGAATGGCCCAGCCAGAGCCCTGACTTAAACCCAATTGAGCATCTCTGGAGAGACCTGAAAATGGCTGTCCACCAACGCTTACCATCCAACCTGACAGAACTGGAGAGGATCTGCAAGGAGGAATGGCAGAGGATACCCAAATACAGATGTGAAAAACTTGTTGCATCTTTCCCAAAAAGACTCATGGCTGTATTAGATCAAAAGGGTGCTTCTACTAAATACTGAACAAAGGGTCTGAATACTTAGGACCATGTGATATTTCAGTTTTTCTTTTTTAATAAATGTGCAAAAATGTCAACAATTCTGTGTTTTTCTGTCAATATGGGGTGCTGTGTGTACAATAATGAGGAAAAAAAATTAACTTAAATGATTTTAGCAAATGGCTGCAATATAACAAAGAGTGAAAAATTTAAGGGGGTCTGAATACTTTCCGTACCCACTGTAGATAATGAGTAAGCCATCAAATCCAAAAGTTCATTACTAAGCATGTTTTAACAATTCATACGATGGAGCAAAAACCGGCTTGACAAAACACAGACATTTATTGTTGCACTGTTCAGTTGCACACAATAAGAAAATACTTCACACCAAAATGTCAACTACCACACAGCTTCATGCATCTCTCTCTCCCCCCCGTCTGCTTAAATACTCCCACCACCCCTCACTGGAATGCGAGACCGGCGTGGCACGTTTACCACTTATCTTCCCAGAAATCAGTTGAAATCATTTTTCATGCACACACACGCTCTGCATTCGGACTGATATTAAATGGTCTGAGATCAGTACATCAATACAGTTTAAACAAGTACTGTGCATGATCTGCATTGCATATATTCAGTGTTGTTTACTATATGTACTGTAGTAGATGTGAGAATAATTGAAACATTTGGACAGATAATTGAGAATCACGGTAAGAAAATGTTCAGATGTAATCAGCTTCACAAAGCTTAAGGTTTGATGATCTTGTCAGAGTATAAATGTCTAATTAAAATTAAATGTATTTCATCAAATATTCTTTATGCTCATTGAACTTAAAAGGTGGCCCAAAATACCATTTTTCTTTTTTTAAGTTAAACTCTTTCTTAGCAGCAGAGACACAAAATGTGAACAACAGTAATTTGTTGGCATATAAAAATGTTGACATGACTATGCAGAGGAATCACTTTCACACAATAAAACACAAAACCAGAATTAAATAAGCTCAGCAATAAGAATTTATTATAGCTTGTGACAGACACTCTTTGCAGGTTAGATCTCTTTTCTTTGCATTGAGTTGTATAGATTTCTGCATAGTATTTGTAAGTCACAGAGAAAGGCCATTAACAGGGGAGTGGAGTTAAAAGAGCTACACCCCTAGATTTCCAAATAAAAGTACATATTATATTCATACAAAATATATGTACAATATATACTGTGTATCAAACAAACAAACAAAAACATTAAGAAAAAACATTTGAAGTGGCATCTTGAAAGAAAATGACCATGCACAAAGGTGCACTTTTGTAAACCATATAAAAACTAAATTAAGCAAAAAAGGAATGATAATATAATATATGTGTATTTACAAGGTTAACTTAAGCAAGGCTTTGTACAAATGTTACAAAATAGTTTGACACATACATACTCAACCACATACTGTACTGCACTCTGACCCCAGCTTAGCTGGGATATGTGAAAACAAATAAATTTCACTGTATATATGCAAAAAAACTGTGTGTATAATGTGTGACCACAATAAAGGATTCTATTCTTTACACAGGCAATTTCAGACACACATACACACCCATATGAAGTGATTTCACCAATTAATTGTTTCTCATTATAAATGAATATATGTTAAGTTGAACATACCACATTGCCTCTTATGGTATTTAATGTAGCGTTCAAGTTTCTTGTAGATTTATGCACAAAGTCAGTGGCCTGTGTTACAACTGCTATACTGTCAGTATCAACACTAATCCTGTTTGCTAACACTGTTTAACCAATACTGTACCATCACGTTTTGAGAATTAGTTTGTCTGCTTTGTTTGAGACATTTAAAAAATTTGAAAAAACAAAAAAACTAAATAAAAACGAAAGCACTCCATGACATGTGAGTCGCAAGTGTCTTGGCAGTAACATAAAGACCAAAATGATGTCATGTGACTGGCCAAGTAAAGGAAGAAGAAAAACACTGAAGAAAGAAAATTAAGAAAACTTTGGCAACATTGAAAAGCATTAGGTTTGAATAAGATAATTGTAAATATAACTTTGAACAAGCAATGCTTAAATTAGTCTTGAGTAACCATAGTTTGTATTCTGTATTCTCCAACTTATCAGGGAATTCACACTGACAGCACTAAAGTGGTGACAAAGTGGCTGTAAGTCACTCAATTTCAATAAGAGTTGGTGATTTAAGGCAACATGAGTGACCACGACCATTGGCAATGAAACAAATTTGAGCACTGACAATGGAGCACATGTGATCCACTTCCTGATACAGCTGGATACTGTATTAAATGGAAAAGGCCAAAGTGAGTAACTACACATTTTTTCAAAATCGAAATGGGGTATCTTTAGACTTTGACCTTTGGCTGAGATTCAGAGAAAAGATTCTGAGTGAGACTATTTATATAATCCTGGTCCTGAAGAACCTTATTTGACACACCATGCAAAACACCATGGGATCCATGCAAAAGTGCATTGCTGGGGTTCTCCAGGACTAGGACTTTGAAGACAGAAAGTGTAACATATTTTGAAGACACAGCTACAACAAAGGCCAAATCCAGCTCTCTTGGTTCACTAGCCTGTACATACAGTCATTTGTCATTGTTACAAGAAATCACGGAAGCGAGAGGTAGGTGGGGCCTGACGTACAGTGAGGGCTTTTGTCTCTGAGCTCTTGGGGTGGGACTCTCTAATGTCTTGACTTTCAGCAGGGGTTGGTGAAGCTAGTGGTTTGGGGGATATTGTTGGGAGGATTTTGTTGCTAGTAGAGTGAGCAGCAGCAAGGGCAACTTTCTTGTCAGAACAATCTGTGGGGGAGCCAACCACAGTGTGCCGCCTCCACGCACGTCTCTTTCTGCGCGTCTCTGGCGATAGCTGCTTCCTCAGGCCAATGCTGCGCAAGTCATTGGCTGAGCCCAGCAATCGAGCCTGTACCTGATCTGCCAGGGAATCCTGCCTAGGAGACACAGAGCAGCTCTTACTTCCAGACACAGCTGCAGATGTTGGAGCACACTCATTTCTCACACTAACCCCTTTGAAGGATTTGGAACTTGAAGAAGCTGATGGAGAGGACTCAGGGATGGAGCCCTGTGTTTTAGTCAGATTGGGTCGCTGCTCGCCTTCCATTATGGAGGAGCTGTAAAGATCTGAGAGGTCCACAGAGGTCACTTTGGCTTTGTCTCCCTTTAGCCGGTGTCGGGCGAGGGTGTCACACTGTATGAGGCGGTGTGAGTTAAAGGAGTTGCGGCCGTGGAGGCGCTGGGAAGCAGACGATGAGTAAGTGGAGCTGGAGGGAGTGGATGAGTGTACTGCTCCATTAGAAGTTGTATCTTCTGGGTAAGGATTAATGTGGATCGTGGAAGGAGGTGGAGCAGGGGTGGAGCCAGTGGTAGCAGAGGTCGATTTGCAGTGCGAATAGAGAAAACTGCGTGGCATGGTTGGTTCAGGTGATGTCTTCGAGTTTAGGATGGAACAGTCTGTTTTCTCCGGACGCTCCTGGGTGAGGGAGCTTGAGGCGAAGCCACTTTCATTATCAGTTTCACTCACCAGTTCACTGTGCTCATCGTCTGCATCTTCGCACCGCCCCTCTGATACTAAGCTCCGCCCCAGCGTGGACAGACTCGAGTAACCTGACACAATGGAACGTGCATCGTCTCCTCGCCAACTGCGTCCCTTCACTTCTGACCTGTGCTCTTCTTCCTCTTCTAGCAGCATGACTGGTGGTGCTTCCTCCGTGGAGGATATGCTGGGAACTACTTCCTCCTCTTCCTGCTCTTGTGCTGTCTGTCTTTCTCCCTCCTCCTCTTCCTCTTCCTCTTCAACATCCTCCTCTTCCTCTGCTCGTGGGGCACAGAAGGATACCACTTGCCCCATCTCTTGCAAGTCGTCTTTTTCGAAGGGACAATATTTAACTGGCTCATGCTCAAATTCGTCATCTGGGCTGCTGCCCAGGAGGCGGGCGTTATGCCGTTTTCTGCGTTTCCATGTCACAGCCGACATAACGGACAATGTCAGGATATCTTTGGCAGTAAAGTCACGTTTTGAACCCCATGACTCCTAAGAGAAATGTGAAAGCAATTAAGTCAAGTGGACAAAAGTTTTTAAAACTTTTTCAGCTGTCTTGGTTCCAGAAGTATTTTTATCATCCATTTCTTATATAGGGATTTCATGAAATCCTTCATGAGTTCTAAGCCATGAACCAAATCAACCATGTCCGAGGTGAATCACAACATTACAAATTGTGATTTGAAGCAAAAAAAGTATTTGAAGATCATGGAAAAAGACAAAGTTCTAAGACTGTGCACTTAATGTCTTTGATAAGGGCACCGACTTCAATCCCACGAAACATTGTGAATGACGTAATCAAATGAAAAAAATATTAAGTACAAATATAAAAATATGAATTTAAATGTTTTGATAAGTTTAGAAACAATACATTTTAAGTTGATTGCAAAATATTCAGATATATGCAAATATTCAAGTAGGGAGAGTGTAGACTTGTTTATGCCATTCACAGTGCATCATTGATTGGCAGGTTTTGTTGGCTTCAATGTGATTGGTAGATTTGCACTATTTAACATTAAATGTTATTATTTTTTTAACAATGAAGTTGAAATAACACAGACTGATGGCTATAACAGAGGCATGTACCATCGATTAACAGCTTCAGAGCTTATGGTAGGTCCGTCTTTAAAGGTTTATATGTTATCATTAATAATCTATGTGCCTATGAAGATAAATTAATGTGATTTTTACTTCTGGAACATGACCATTCAATTAAAAATAGACAAATTAAAGTATGACAATTAACTTTGTAGCAAAACACTATGAAACTAAGGCATAAACATGGTTGCAAATCACAAAAATGCTTACAGATTTTTTATTTCCATCCAAATACTGTAAGTCCTTCAGCATCTTAATGTTTTTTAAAAACAAAAAATATTCAGGATTTAGTCAATACTGACCTTAGATTTTGCAGAATCACTGTTGGTTGAGTCTGCACCATTAAGAACAGGGAGAGATAGGGAGAGAGATAGACAATGTAAAGAGAGAAAGTTAGTGAAAATTATGAATATATCTGTACAACGTTAAATATACAGTATGCTTTACTGATGAGAGGCACAGAGGTGGATCAAATATCCATGATACTGGCTGCCATATATATATATTGTATTCATTTAAACTTTGTGATTTCCAGTACATAATGCAGCCTCTGTGTCAATCATTAAGCATTAAACCTATAAACAGTGATTGTGAGACAGTGTTCACACAAGATCCACTTTAAACGACATTTGTATGATCACTGATCATGCGCTGATTGTCAGCTAGTTTTCCAATGTGAACAGGGTCTTAAAAGAAGCAGCGAAAGGGTCCACAATAGCAGTATTAAAGATTTAGCAAACAGTGATGACATCATGTCACATACTGATGACATCAATCCATTAAGGAAGCCATAGAAGGTACAAGGGCAGATACTATAGTTGTCATGGGGAGAGTGAAGAAAAAGACACAATTTGCCACACACAAACATACACACTCTTTCTTTGCTATCTAAACTGGGACTTGGCACAGGCTAGTGCAGCTACTGTTTTTATGAAGTTACACACACACACACAACACACACCTCAATCACTTGGCATTAAATGCACACTCTTGTACACATACAGTACATAGACACACACCCATCCTACCGCAGTGGCTGTTCCACAGGCTCAGCTAAGAGAGGGATGCAGAAATGACAGTAGAAAGTGAATATAAAGAAGATTTAAAAAAATGTGAAAAGAAAACAAAACTCAAAGAAGTGTAGAGCATTCAACATGCAGGAAACTTGAAACGTTTGATGAGGATGTGTGATCCATCACAGTTACATTTCCAATGTGTACAGCATATTCAATAACAGACCTGTCCAGCCAAACATGCAGATGAAAGTATGTTTTCTTAATGTTAGAGGTGGAATATGACTGGTTTCCATTGGCAGTTCATCAGCTAAAGGAGACTACTGTTAACTACAACTGGCTGTTTTTAGCCTGAAATGACTGGACATTGCTGATTGTGAACAGTAAAGCTCACCTGACGATTCCCCAAGCAAGCCTGTCCTGCCAATGTTAGAGAGGAGGTGATCTATATTGGGGGCAGGCTGAACATCCTCTGTGTCCACTGGCGTCTGAGGGGTGACATTTAGAAATGGCGTGAAATGTTGATTCATATATGTTCACATTAAAGGCATATTAAATGCTAATCTGTTCAGCATCAAGAAAAGATTGTTACAAACCCCATGAAATGATTTTATAAATATAATTCTCACCTGATTTGGCATATTTCGTTTTGAGACAGGAAAATGGGGCATATCAAAGGATTACATTTTTTTTTTATTCGCCAATCGCCTTTAGTTTAAAATGCATTGTCAAACCCTGAATTGCTACTTGCTATTGCTAAACTGCTGCCGGTGGTAGTGGGGGGAAGAGCATTCTCATCCTAGAGAGAGAATTTGTACATGCTCCTGTGAACAAGATGAATCAATTTATTTTCCAGAAAACAAAGACTGTACATTTTAAATGTGTGCATCTTTTACATTTATTTCGTCAACTATTAGGAGTAAATTTGCACTCATAAGTGGACTCAGAAGTAATATAGATTCCCAATTTTGATTCCAGACTTACTAAGAAAATTCTTATCAATAATTTTCTATATAACATGTTTAACACAAAGAACACATCTCTGGTTACTCTTGTAACCTCGGTTCCCTGAGATGAAAGGAACGAGACATTGCTGAACACTTTGGGGAAATTCCTTTTCCACAACCTAGTTGAAGCTTTTGTATCATAACGGAAATCTTATGGCAATGGTGTTTGAGCCCCGCCCTTTTAGGTGTGCATTTGCCCTATATAAGCTGGCGCTCACACACCATTTCTTCTGAATTTTCTGAGGACAAGTGCGCATCACTCGTACCTCAAAACTCTGAAGAAGTAGAGTTCTGGCGGCTAAGTTTGCAATGTCTTGTTCCCTTCATCTCAGGGAACCGAGGTTACAAGAGTAACCGGAGACATTCCGGTTACTCCCATCACGCCACACTACGTAACTCAATACCCTTGGATGCACCAGGGTTTAAAACACTTAGAGAAGTGACTTAGTATAAAAGCTCTTTAGTGTGTATGTAAATGAATAACCCCACAGCGATACATCACCTCTAGACTGGACTATTGTAATTCATTTACATACACACTAAAGAGCTTTAGTGTGTATGTAAATGAATAACCCCACAGCGATACATCACCTCTAGACTGGACTATTGTAATTCATTTACATACACACTAAAGAGCTTTAGTGTGTATGTAAATGAATAACCCCACAGCGATACATCACCTCTAGACTGGACTATTGTAATTCCCTATATTCTAGAATTGAGAAGTGCTCTTGCTTGTATTTAAATCCTTAAATGGCCGAGCCCCTGTGTATCTCTCTGACCTTTTGTGTGAACACAGTACAGGAAGAGCTCTTAGGTCCGCCAACCAGAGTTTTTTAACTGTTCCAAAGTCAAAGCTAAAATCAAGAGGGTGATCGAGTGCTCGCCATAGCCGCACCTAAATTTTGACTTCTATCAGAACTGTTCCAATACTACATATTTTAATCTACGTTAAATACACATCTTTTCTCTCTAGCCTATAACTTGTGATGTTCTCTGTTATTTATTATTTTATGTCTTTGGGTCTATAGTATTATCTTTTATTGTGGGTTTTATTGTATTTAAAAAGTTATTGCAAACACATTGAACTGGTTTTGTTTTTAAATTGCGCTTTATAAATAAAATTGATGATGATTGATGATGGCATGGTGAAAACCAGATGGGAAGTTAGTCTTAGTCTGAGGATGTCTGAGTCATATAAAACACACAGTGTAATATAACTCCTTCATACCAGAGGTAGGGAGGGAGGTTTTATTATTTATTTTTTTTAAGTGCTTTTGATTTTACTGGGAGTAAATTGGCTAGTGGCCTACACAGGCGACTGTATTAAATATAACCGGGTGTTTGAATAGTAAGCTCTCTAGACAGAGAGGACACGTGAAGTGATAGACACTACGTCTTGGTTATAAAACATCGTGTACGTGTTTTGTGAAGACCATCCTGTTGCAAAGCATATGGATATACCATTTCACCATGCCCATGAGGAGGCCATGCCTCTAGTTGAATGCGCTTTCACGACAAAATGGCATCTCACACCCTGTGATTCATAAGCGAGGGTGATCGTATCAACGATCCAGTGAGATTGCCTTTGTTTGGAGATGGACATGCATTTTGCGCATCCTCCATAACAAACAAAGAACTGATCTGACAGTCTAAACTGGCGAGTGAACTCCAAATGCAGGTGTAATGCCTGCACGAGGCATAATAAATGCGCTAACGGCTCCTCATTTGAATTAGGCAGTTAAGAAGAGAAAAGAGAAAGCTGCATGGCGCGGTTTGTTCAGGTGATGTCTGCGAGTTTTGGAAGAGAGCCCTGAGGATGTGGAAATCACCTTAGGCACATAGACTTTTTGGGATTTGATGGTGGCTTTTGAAAGCCTGGAACCGAATTCCAGACATGAACTGTCAACCAACATATTTCCAACCTGTTTGACACAGGCCAGAGCCAACAGCAGTGCCGTCTTTAAAGAGAGCACACGTAACTCTACAGATTCCAAAGGTTCGAACTGGGGGCTTGTGAGCACTCAGCACCAGATTCAAGTCCCATGTTGGAACTGTAGCAGGGTGAGGGGGTTCATGCGCCATGCTTTCCTAAGGAACTTTATGATTAGATTGTGTCTGCCTATAGAAGAGCCAGACTCTGGGGCATGAAATGCATTAATGGTCCCTACATAAACCTTAAGCATTGATGGAATAAGACCTGCGTCCAACTGCTCTCGAAGGAATGTAAGGATCTCCGTGATTCGGCAATTCACTGGATTTTTGCTACGTAAAGAGCACCAATTCGCAAACACACGCCATTTTAGTGCCTTGATGCATCTCATATATGCTGGTTTAGATTGCAAAATGGTGTTTATTACAGACTGAGCCAATTCTGGCTCATTCGTTGCGCTCAGTTTAAGGGACATACGTGCAGATTCCACAGCTCCGGCCGGGGATGCCAAAACGTGCCCTGCGCTTGAGAGAGCTGATCCCTCCTCAGTGATACTTCCCATGGAGGGCTGCCTAATATCTCCATCATTTCTTGAAACCATGGTTGGTTGGGCCATTTCGGGGCCTGGTGTGACAGCATGTCTGCTCCACATATGTCGGGAGCAGGGAGAGGAGATGGTGCGCACTCCACACGAGGAGGCATTGTGCCAGCCTCAACACTGGTAGCAATCGAGTGCTGACCTGGCGATTTATGAATGCTACCACTGACATATTGTCTGAACGAATCAAAACCTGATGATTCACTATGTCAGAATGGAAAGCTTTCACCTCTAAGAACATGGCTAGCATTTCCAAGCAATGTGACATGCTCGTTTCACACCTGTCAAAGTGCTGAAAGCCAGGCGTCCATCGCATAGTGCGCCCTAACCTGTGTTGGATGCATTCGTGGTCACCACTTTTCATCTAAAAACCTGACCCGGCATCACACCCTGCTGACAAAGTTTTGGAGCTGTCCATGGTGATAGAGTAGCCAGGTAGCGGAGAGTCACGGCAACGTGCATGCTCCCCTGACACCAGGCGTGACTTGGTACATGGTGTTTGAGCCAGCACTGGAGAGGTCTCATGTGTAAAAGACCTAACAGTATGATGGCCACCATAAAACCCAGCATGTTATGAAAAGACTTTCTGGATGCACTAGCACTTGAGGTTCTTGAGGAGTCGAGTCGAACCCCCAAAAAGAGATTTGTTGGCTTAGGGAAAGTGTGCTTTCACCCAGTTGACATTGATACCCAGTCGGTTCAAATGGGGAAGTATACTGTAATGTCCCTGTGCTTGCATAGCAGAGCCTCTGATTGGGCCAGTAATAGCCAATCGTCGAGGCAATATAGAATGCGCATGCCGTTCATCTTCAAAGGGGCGAGCGCCGCATCAACACATTTCGTGAACATGCACGGGGCTAGAGACAATCGCGAGGAGAGCCATCCCTTCAAACACATATCTGAAGAACAGCATGTGGGGTGGTACTATTCAGATATGAAAGTTTGCATCCTCTTGACGCAAAGTGGGTGGATGTGTGATAAGATCTGTTTCTGAGTTAACATCTTGAATGGGCATTTTTCCAGCATGCAATTCAAGCGTCTCAGATCTAGGATTCGCCGAAGCCCGCTGTCTTGCTTCAGAAAGAAAGGGTAGCAGCTGTAAAACACTTTACAGCTCGGAACAACCTCTATCACATCTTTTGAGAGGAGATTGTGAGTTTCTTCATGTAATACAGGCATGTTCCATGACGGAAACATCGAGGACAAAACATTGTTGAAGCAAGGTCTGCATGCGAATTAGATCAAATTCCTGTGTTCAATAATTTTTAGCACCCAGTCTGACATGCTCGTGAGCACCCACCACTCATATACATAACATGATAGCATGTGCTTTATATTTTACCCTAATTGTGATAGCACCGCTATAGCAATTAGTACACTATAGCATGGTTTATGAGCGTGCGACATACGAGAGAGAAATGTTTGCATGTGATCATTATGAACAGAACTGTCAGAAATGTCACAGGTGCAGATAGGCTGGAGGCCACTGTCTTTCTGCGTTTTGATGAGAAAATAACAGCTGTGACATTCTCTCTGGTACAGGGAATGACCCCATTGTCTCTCTCACAAGGAGATTTACTACCTCGGAGCGCAGAATGGGAGTGTCCTGCACTGTAACGTAGAACTGTCGTTATGATACAAAGGCTTCAAATAGGTTGTGGAAAAGGAATTTCCCCAAAACGTTCAGCTCTCATGGACTCGTGAACTGAATAGATAATGAACTAACCTTTTCATCCTTTTCATGTTCTTCACTAAAAAACCAGACATACTGTATAAAGTCAGAAAGAGAGAGATGATTTAGATTCATAATTAAATCTAGCTGTAAAGAGAATGTCTGTTAAGTATGTGACGTGTGATGAGCCTCACATGTTGAATGAGTGTCTCCACAATCTTGTAGCGGTCAGGCATGTGGGTAACCATGTCTGTCATGTTGTCTTCTGAGGTCCGTACAAGAGTAGGGCCAAACACCAGCGCCAAATTACGTGGCTCCATCTGCATACAAACAAATACACAATAAAATCAGAGATAAATAGGTTATGAGATAACACCAATCAAGGACTTTTATACACTTTGAAGAGAAACCCAGCACATATGTACTCAGGGTTTTAAAATCAAAGTACTCAGAAATACTCTAAGTACTTAAAATCATTAAGACATTTTAAGACCCTTTTCAAGACCTGAATAAATAAAATTAATACCCTATCCCCTTACCAGAACAAACACAAACAATCACAAAATAAATCATGTATCACAGACTCTTATTTAAACAGGTAAACTCTGCCCTGGTACACTGTGATATCAACAGTTTAAATGAGCAAATTGTTCGGCAGTTTTCACATGTGAAATTCTGATGCCTGGAACAAAGTTTTTGAGCATAAATCAAAAGAATCTTTTACTATTATAAAGCATTAATTGATCAAGTTTGAATCCATTATTTTAATGGAATATGCCAAATAAATGAGTCCTGGTATTCATATAATCCTTGAGAATGATGAAGGTAAACAGATCTGACTTGCTGTCCAAAATAGACGGCTCAAGCTTGAGACTCAATTCGAGCATTCGAGTAATGAATATATAGAAATAAATCAGGAGATGCAGTGGTGGAGGAATTCCAGAAGAATTGTCTCGGTAGTGAGGCAAGCAGCTGTTATATATTATTGCGTAATTACAGGATTAGATGAAACAGCTCCTACAAATATTTGTTTTAAAATTGATTTATGTTATCTCATACACTACTTAATAGTAATGGCACTAGATTAGTCTATCTATAGACTAAACAAGGAATCATCAATCATCTCTCTGGTCGAGGTCTGCACTGGCAATAAGTTGAAGTCTGAACCTGCTTCATAAACGAGACCTTGTGACCTGAAATGACAACCTAACAAATGCAAACACAAACTTATACATGAATAGCTGACCTCTACTCTGGTGTTCGCTGATTCTTTATAATTTACCAAGGTGTCAAATAATGAGAAAAACAAATATGATAATTAGGGCTGTCAACTGGGCTGAGAAACTCAATTAGAATTTTTACCTAAAACATTATCAAAATTCGAATTCAGTTTGAATTTTGAAATCAGCTGATTTTTAAATTGACGTTGTTTCTTTAGTACACAAGTTGGCAAAATGCATACATATAAAACATACAGCACCGTCTTATAAAACTCTCCTGGCTGTTAAAAATTGTATTCCATTTTGAACTAAAGCATAATGCAACTAGTGCATAAAATAACAAATCAATAAAACTATTTAATCGGTTTATATTCTCAAATGCTTTTTGTGACAGGGCGGAGGGTGCGGCCGGGCCGTGATTCTACACACCCGGTCCATTATCAGGCTAATCAAGCCTCTTAGAGGGATAAGGGCTGACTGCAGACAGTGGTGCGACAGAGAGAGTTCATTTATGGGCATGTCCGTCATATGTGTCTGTTTGTGTCTTTTTGGTTTATTTCTTCATGAAACTATTATTTATATTGTCAAGCCTGTTCTCGTCTCCTCCTTTACACTTTTATATACAGTTCTATGTTGACATGGTGTTGCACTGTTCCCTCAGTACTATCCCAGGCTCAAGCTTTATGATAACAGCTATACCACAGTGTATTCTTTAATTACTGTTGTAAGGTACCAATATTCCCAGATAGTAGTGTTTTTCGGCTGAACTCGTTGATGAAACGGCTCAAATCTGAGAAACGCTAACAAGAGAACAAGGCGCAATGGCTAAAGAGCTACACCTAAGGGGCTGTTCACAACGAACGCTTTTGCAACCATCTTGTTTACCATTTGTTTTTCTATATAAACATGTGCTTGACTTTGACGTCTTTGATAATTTTGCTGCATTTCGTTGCTTTTTCAGCTACTCGCGCAGAAGTGCTGTGATTTTTTAGATTCCATGTCAAATTAAAACAAATTTCAACATTTAAACTAACGTCTCGAGACACCTGCTTTCTGTTAAAATGTATTTGTTGTGCTGTGTCAAGCCTTTTTTAGCACAAGAATGCAATCCATCTGCAGTCATCGTCAGTGTTTGGCACACACCCAAAATTTGAATGCACAGCTTAAGCATTAGAATGTGCATTGTTACCTTAAATTTGACGCAGTCTTAATCAGAATATCTTATATTACTTATATTACCTTGTTCTTGTCAGAGTGGTCTGCCACAGTCTTTAGGTGTCCGACTAGAAACTTTAAAGTGTGGAAGTAATGATCTGGTAGATCACAGATCTGATAGAAGAGCAAGAAAGTGAGAGACAGGGAAAAGAAAGAAAAAACAATGCAATGTGAAGAAAACAGTATGCAGAGAAACATTCAGAAGAATGTGGTAGTAGAAATAACATATTAAAAACACACGCATACCAGTTTCTTCATCGTCATAAGTCTATCACTGGCATTCACCAAGCGATTGGCCTCAATAAAGTCAATGTATTTGTCTAAGTTAAAGAGCAAGGAAAATAGAAGACAGAGAAAATGTTATACAGTGTAATTTGTGTACATACATAAAACAGTGCTTGCACATATATTGAGAAATCTCACCATCTGTGAAGAGGGGTTCTGGAAGTTTACGAAAAAAGGACTTCAGCAGGCTGCTGACTACATTCAGGTCCTGCCATTTCTGTACAAGAGAGAACAAAGTGAAAGCAGTTAGAGGCACAGAACAGATTTTGTTGAACACAACTGACTGTCATAGAGTTCTCAGTATGAGGAAGCATCCCCTTCAACATGGGAAGTGGAAATGACCAGTATGTTGACTCAGTCTTAAAGAGCCAGTGGAAATGTACCAATGATGGTGTGTCAGAAAGAGACCGTGTGTGAGTGAATAAACATCACACCTCCTCAGCAGTGTTGATATCAACTCCTTTATTGAGCTGTTCCTGCAGACTGGACACTACAGCATTGTTTCCTGGCACTCTGTAGATCCCTGTATACTCAAGCCCCATGTGTTCCACCAACCCGCAGCAGATCTCCACAATCTGGGGGATAAACTACACACAAACAAACAACCAGTTTAAGCACACAGTACTTACAGTAACACCTATGACTTGATTCTCTGGAACACGAAAGGAGATTTTAGGCAGAATGTTCAGGGAGTGAAAGCCTCAGTCACTATTAACTTTAATTGCATTTTTATTTCCACACGATGAGAGTGAACCGTGAATGAACATTCTGCCAAACATCTTGTTTTGTGTTCCAAGGTAGAAAGTAATAAGGGTGAGTAAATGATGATATCATTTTCGTTTTTGGGTAAACTAGCTCTTTAAAGCGCACATCGATAAATGACTCACCTTGTTATTGGTAGCGGGCTGGCAGTCTTCTAGCCGTACCCCAAAAGCTTTAGGACTTGCCTTCTTGGCCTTCTTCATTATGTTTATGCCCCATGGAGATTTAGGAGGGCTACTCTCATCTTTGGCATCGTGTTTTGGTGGAGGTGCTATGCCGTTGTCTTGTTTACTAAGCAGAAACGTCATTCGAGGCACCCTGGGTGAGGAGTCTATCTTATTACCCGTTGGACTACAGGAGGCAACCAAGAAGAAGATGATCATTGTAACCCTGAGACAACCATTCAATATGCACCCAGCAATCTAAAAGGACCCCCCCCCCCCACCCCCCCAGCTTAAAGACTAAAAAGTGCCCATTGTAGCAGTGCAAAGTCACAATGCTCTCCAAACTCACCTTTGCTTCCTGTAGTCATTAAGCTTCTTACTGATGAGAGCCTGTCGTGAAAAACCCAATTCCTACAGGCACACAAATAAATAAAAAAAAACTTTTAATTTTGAAAAACGAAATTGTATTAAGAGGCTGCCACATGACTCACGTCGGGATGTAAATACACCGCTCAATGCCAGTGTCAAGAGATGCTTTGATCGGTGCATGAAAAGTGCAGTAGACTATTTTTTTATTTTGCTGTTAACATCGCCCGCATAATGATACATCATCTGAATTGTCTGGTATTTGTTGATTGACAATTCGAAAGGTCAGCGGCAACAGGGTGAAAGTTGAAATTGCTCGAACTTTGAGCACCGCATTAAGTGTTTGACAGAGGTAATGCTAACACTCCATAGAGCTTAATGTATTCAGCAACATTGACGTGAGTCATGAGGAAGTCCCTTTAGGCATGTACAGTTGCAACTGAAATAATTAAATCCCCCCAAGACAGTAAGGATTTACAAATGCTTTTCTAAACTTTTTAAACTTTACATCTATATCAGTTGAGTGATACATTCAAAGTCATAGTGTGAATATATAACATAATATTTCTAAATAGCAGGATTTTGTAAAAATACAGCCATATCATAATTATCAACCCCTATTGCATGTAGCTGTTTCTTAAATATGTAAGGATATACAAGTAATTGTTTAAAAAAAAATAAAAATAAGTCATCAATCTGCAATGGCACTTAGTTTTACAAAATTAAGTTTAGCGTTGTAAGCCAAAATGTATTTCTATGCAAAAAATGCAAATAAAAATTATTTGTCTCAAAATCTAATTGAGATTATTTCATTACACAAGTAAGGTCATGACTAAAAGTACATTTCCAAGGCACTTCAATTTCCACTAGACAAAGTTGGCAGCACCATTAATATATTTTTTAAATGTGGTACAACAGCAACCTTCTTGGGGTGTGGAAGAAAGCAAAACTTCTCCAATGGAAATGTGTCAACATATTCAGTTGACTGAATATTCAGTAAGTAATTAGGAAAGACCTGTGGAGTCCTACAAGAAGGTTTTATAGAGGTATGACACTAAACTGAAAATTAGTTTTTGACCCATGGGTCATCAGTACGTCTGGAATAAGATGACAAGGTGATGACAAGAATGACACCATCCCCACAGTCAAGCATGGAGGTGGGTCTTATGGGGATGTTTTGTGGCTGCAGGAAACGGCTATCCTGACTTTGTGACTGACATAATGGATTCAGGTATCAGGCCATTTTGACATGAAAAACGTCTCGGGTTATGACTATAACCCTTGTTCCCTGAGAAGGGAACGAGACACTGCATCGTTGAAAACGACTCTTTGGGGAACGCTCCTTAGCGTGTGCCTCTGAATTATGAATGAAACTATTCCAATCTTGATTGGTGTTGCGTCATGACGTAACATGTGACGGCATAACCGGATGCATAAAAGTGGCGCCGGCACACAAACACATTAGCCTAGCGATGAAGCAAGCCGCTCTTAGGCATTGAGGGGTGTGGCAGGACGACGCAGTGTCTCGTTCCCTTCTCAGGGAACAAGGGTTATAGTCATAACCCGAGACGTTCCCTTCCGAGGGAACTCGCACTGCGCCGTTGAAAACGACTCTTTGGGGAACGAATGCCCACTAGGCCACGCACCGAAAGTGAAACTGAACTCAGGCACTCAGCTAGGACGAGAGCACACGTGCGCCAGGCGTACTAGGGAGGTGCAGAAAACCTGATGAAAGTGTGCAGGGTAGCCCAACCGGATGCCTCACAGATCTCCTGAAGGGCCACTCCCCATAAGAGAGCCCTAGAGGACGCCATGCCTCTAGTTGAATGAGCCCTTATGGCCAAAGGTGAAGGCAAATTGCGCACCTTATACGCCAAGATAATAGCCTGAACAATCCAATTACTAATGGTTTGTTTCGAAGCAGGGAGCCCCTTCTTAGGTGACCCAAAACACACTAACAGTTGGTCCGACCTCCTCCAAGAAGAGGACCTCTCGAGGTAAACGCTCAAAGCTCTGACAGGGCAGAGCAAATGGAGCCTCTCCTCTTCTGCCGACACATGAGGTGGAGGATGAATGCCTGCAGGACCGTAGACCGTGCCGTGTTAGAAGGCACCTTAGGCACAAAGCCAGGTCTCGGGTGCAGAATGGCTTTAACTCCGCCAGGGGCAAACTCCAAGCAAGCTGGTGTTACTGCCAGGGCTTGAGGATCTCCCACCTTCTTTAGAGAGGTAATAGCTAAGAGAAAAGCCATCTTGAACGTCAGGTCCTTGGGCGAGGCCGACTGAAGGGGTTCGAAGGGGGCCAGGGATAACCCTTCGAGAACCACCGCCAGGTCCCAGGCAGGAACCCTGGACCTGGTTGTCGGTCTCATCCTCCATGTACCACGGAGAAAACGAATGACCAGCTGGTGTCTCCCCAGAGGCCCAGCACTCAATGGTGCATGGAAAGCCGCAATGGCAGCCACATACACCTTAAGTGTGGAAGGGGAGAGACCCGCAGAGAAACGATCTTGAAGAAACTCCAGAACTGAAGCCACCGGGCAGATAACTGGATCTACTTCATGTTCTCTACACCAAGTGGAGAACACATTCCACTTGAGGCCATATAATCTCCTAGTAGACGGAGCCCTAGAGTTAAGTATGGTTTCAACCACCCCCGCTGATAGACCAGCATTTAGGTACTGAACCCCCTCAGGGGCCAGACCCACAGTTTCCACAGCTCTGGACGAGGGTGGAAAACTGTGCCCCCTGCCTGAGACAACAGATCCCTCCTCAGAGGAATCTGCCATGGCGGAGCTATCAGGAGTGAGATTATGTCTGAGAACCATACTCGGGCCAGCCACATCGGGGCAACCAGAAGTAGACTGATGCCCTCTTGGCGGACCCTTTCCAGGACTCCCGGGAGCAGAGCGATCGGGAGAAATGCGTACAGGCGAAGCCTCGGCCAGGCCTGTACCATGGCATCCAACCCCAGTGGGGCTGGATGTGAGAGGGAGAACCAAAATGGACAGTGAGACGTCTCTCGAGACGCGAATAGATCCACTTTCGATGGTCCAAATTTGTCCCATATCAACTTCACCACCTCTGGATGAAGTCTCCATTCCCCGGGCCTCAGCCCCTGCCTCGACAGGATGTCTGCTCCCTGATTCTGAACCCCCGGAACATACATGCTCTGATAGACAGTATTTTCCCTTGGGACCAAAGAAATTATCTGATGTGCCAGTCTGCACAGAGGGCGCGATCTGAGTCCCCCTTGTCGGTTCAGATAAGCTACCACTGATGTATTGTCCGAACGTACTAGGACATAGTAACCTTAGATGTCTGGAAGGAAGCTCCTCAGAGCCCTGAACACAGCCAACATCTCTAGACTGTTTATGTGCCAAGAATGATGATGGTCCTGCCACAGACCCCTGGCAAAGCGGCCGTCCATGACCGCGCCCCAGCCAGTGAGGGAGGCGTCTGTCGAAACGGTTTCCCAGCGACATGACGCTCCCAACACTGGCCCTTGGGACAGGAACCAAGGTTTCTTCCATATTAGCAGAGAACGAAGGCATCTGCGCGTTACTCTGATTTTACTAAATGGATTCCCTTCGGGAAAAACCCCTTGGCTTTCAGCCACCACTGGAGGGGCCTCATGTGTAGAAGGCCCAAAGGTATAAAGTTGGATGCCGCTGCCATGAGGCCCAGCAGTCTTAGAAACTGCTTTACAGTGATGGCCTGGCCTAGCTTTAACCCGGACACCATCGCCAGAACGGACTCGATACGTGCAGGAGACATGCGTGCCTGCATCGTAACCGAGTTCCACACAACACCCAGAAACGTTGTGCACTGGGATGGTTGTAACACACTCTTTTTTGTGTGGAGTCTCAACCCCAAACTTTGAATGTGGCCAAGGACGACATCTCCACGCCGACCCGCCATTTCTCGAGACTGGATCAGAATGAGCCAATCGTCGATATAATTCAGTATGCGGATGCCCTGAAGTCTCAGAGGAGCAGGAGCTGCATCCATACATTTGGTGAATGTGCGGGGAGAGAGTGCTAGGCCGAACGGAAGAACCCGATATTGGTAAGCTTCGCCTCAGGAACCTCCTGTGACATGGAAGGATGGATACATGAAAATAGGCGTCTTTTAGATCTATCGTGACAAACCAGTCCTCGGATCTGATCTGGCTCACGATGGCAGGAATGGTAAGCATTTTGAACCTGAACCTCCTCAAAGGCCGGTTCAAAACTCTGAGATCTAAAATCGGCCTCAACCCCCCATCCTTTTTTGGAACTATAAAGTACCGGCTGTAAAATCCGGACTCCCTGTCTGCATGAGGAACACGTTCTATGGCCTCCTTTAGCAGCAGAGATTGCACTTCTTGTTCCATCACCTGAGTCTGCTCCGGAACCACTGTAGTCTGCATCACCCCAGAGAATTTGGGGGGGGCGATGCCCGAACTGCAGTCTGTACCCTGATTTTATTATATGCAGGACCCATGCAGATATGTTGGGAAGATGATTCCATGCCTCTACAAAATCTACTAAGGGAACCAGCCTCTCGAGGCTGGTCTCGGGTGTTTTTCGAGCACTGTTCTCGACTTTCTGAAGCGAGAGACCGGCAGGATTTAGTCGATACGGTTCTTGTGACCACAATGGATCCTTTTTATTTTTTTTGACACGAACGGCACGGTGTGCGTTCGCTGGAAATTGATGTGGCCCGAAGCGTCAGAGATGGCGGAAAACCGACACCGATTCCCTGAGGACGCCGCTGCGAGAACAACCTCGGTTGCTCTGCAGCGGGGGGGAACTCTGTGGTGCGAGGAGCTGACTGATGGCTGGGGCTGATCTGCTTGCCCTACTCGATTTAGACTTACCTTACGGGGGAAGCATCAAGCAGAAAAGATCTAACCTTTTCCTTTATCCCCGATAAATTCAGCCACAGATGCCTCTCTGTGGCCACCATAGCTGCCATAGAGCGGCCAATAGCCATTGATTGCAGGCAAGAACCAGCCCGACCTGCCGCCATGTAAGCCCTACTTATTAAAGCAGATGTATCCCTGCAGGGCTTACTAGGCAGCGCCGGGGTTTTAGCCCATATCCCGTGCCCCCAAAACATCGTCTGTAATCACCACACTGGGGCTGGAGACACGGGACGAATGCGGTTTACCCCACGATCTCGAGATATATATTTCTATTTTTTTTTTTTTTTTGGAGATCGGGGAAAAACGGCAAACCACGGCGCTGAGGTTGTGATCTGTGCCGCAGGAAACGCTCGTCTAATTTGTCTTTCAACTTGCGTTTCCTGCTCATTTTGTGGCCAGCTGATATCAAGTCTGGCCACGGGCACGGCACGCGTCACAACCTCAATCAGCTCCTCATAAGCTTGGCCAAAAACTGGCGTGCTTGACTCACGGTCGTCCGCATCAATGCTGAGCATATCCACTTCCTCGGAAGCAGAGAGCTCAAGCATTGGGACCTGATCGTGGGCAGAAGAAGCCGCGACGCGGGCTTCTGCACCACTCACAGTAGGCTCGGGATCCTCAAACGAAGAATGAGAAAGTGCCGCAGCAGTCTCATTCTCATCTGCAAGATCCGCTGCGAACCCCACGATCTCAACCGCCGCTGCCTCAACAGACGCGGGACCAGATCCGTGGGGAACGCGAGCCTGACCGTGATCATCAAAGCACGCCAACCGGGAGCGCAGCACTCTCATGGGTAGTGCTTCACAACTTTCACAGGCAGATCCCTCGAGAGCTGCCTGTGCGTGCTGCGCTCCCAAACAATTCACACATAAAGCGTGCGTGTCCCTACCCGTAATGAAACGAGGGCAGGGGTGCACGCACTTCATGAACTGTTGGGTGGCCATAATATTTTTAAATCAGACAAACAACACACATAGAGCGCTTGCTGAAGAGCGAAAGCTAATGTGTTTGTGTGCCGGCGTCACTTTTATGCATCCGGTTATGCCGTCACATGTTACGTCATGACGCAACACCAATCAAGATTGGAATAGTTTCATTCATAATTCAGAGGCGCACGCTAAGGAGCGTTCCCCAAAGAGTCGTTTTCAACGACGCAGTGCGAGTTCCCTCGGAAGGGAACGTGATGCCTTCAGTGTGTAAATTGAAGCTTGGTGATTACTGGACTTTCCAGAAAGACAATAACACCAAAGATACATCCAAGTTGTCCAAAATCTGGTTCAGGGATAGGTCATGGAATGTCCCTAAATGGCCCTTTCAGTCCATCATTAAAATCCCTTTGCAAACCATTGTTGGGATTTCAAGGAAACAGTGGCAGCACAGAAACCAAAGAATGTCATTGAGCTGGAATCTTTTGCTCATGAGAAATGTGTAAAGATTCCAACAGGGAGGTGTCCGAAGCCTGAGAACACTTACAGAATCATTTATTTGCTGTTATTAAGGGTAAAGGAAGCTCCAAAAATTATTGATTTTGTGGGGTTGAACATTTTTGACATGACAATTGTGGAGAGAATTCGTTATATTTCATTTTAAAATGTGGGTTTTTAAAACAGTTCTGTTTTCCACTGTTCTCAAAATCACTCAAATGTGATTTAAAACTTACTTTGACTGTTTACTGAGGTTTCAGTTGATGTGTTTTAATTCACATCACCAGAATGTATGGCTAGTCAGGGGCGTTGAATAATTTTGATTGCAACTGTGTATATATATATATATATATATATATATATACACTGGTGGCCAAAAGTTTGGAATAATGTACAGATTTAGCTGTTTTGGAAGGAAATTGGTACTTTAATTCACAAAAGTGGTATTCACAAAATATAGTCAGGCATTACTGATGTAAAAAACAGCACCATCGCTATTTGAAAAAAGTCATTTTTGAAATCTAGAAGGGCCCCATAAACAGCAGCCATCACTCCAACACCTTATCCTTGAGTTATCGTGCTAAATTGATAATTTGTTACAAGAAAATGACTTGCCATTATATCAAAACAGTTGAAAGCTATTTGGTTCATCAAATGAAGCTAAACATTGTCTTTGTGTTTGTTTTTGAGTTGCCACAGTATACAATAGGCTGGCATGTCATAAGGTCAATATTAGGTCAAAAATGGCAAAAACTTTTTTGGCTTGAAATAGCCCAAAACTGAAGATTTCATACAAAGGTGTAGTACAGTCTTCAAAGACAAAGGACAACTGACTCTAACAAGGACAGAAAGAGATATGAAAGGCCAGATGTACAACTAAACAAGAGGATAAGTACATCAGAGTCTCTAGTTTGAGAAATAGATGCCTCACATGTCCTCAGCTGACAGCTTCATTAAATTATACCCGCTCAACACCAGTTTCATTTACAACAGTAAAGAGATGAATCAGGGGTGCAGGCCTTGTGGGAAGAATTGCAAAGAAAAAGCCACTTTTTATTTTTTTCTTTTGAAACAGAAAAGGTGAGAGTGGGCAAAGAAACACAGACATTGGACAACTAATTGTAAAAGAGGTTTATGGATCTGAAACCCATTGCGTTTATGTGGGATCAGCTAGACTGTAAGGTGCGTGAGAAGTGCCCGACAAGACAGCCACATCTACGGCAAGTTCTACAGGAAGTGTGGGGTGAAATGTCACCAGAGTATCTGGACAAACTGACAACTAGAATGACAAGAACCTACAAAGCTGTCATTGCTGCACGTGGAGGTATTTTTGATGAGAACTCTTTGAAGTAATTTAATTCAAATTGTAATAGTAATTTTTCATGTTATTAATGTCCTGACTATACATTGTGATCAGTTGAATGCCACTTTGGTGAATAAAAGTACCAATTTATTTCCATAAGAGCAAAATCTTTACATCATTTTTCACCTGTTGTCGTAAACGTGCATGATGGCAAATGGGGCCATTGGAGACAGTTAATGTTTGCTTTGGGGTGGTTATATATAAGATTTTTTTATCATTTTGTTATTTTAATTGCTTTTTTTTTTTTCATATTGTTTAAATTGCCATTGAATTTAGAAATGTCTTTTGTTTAAGTTTTTCAGAAGTAAACATTTTCATGAACAAATTTAAAAAACACGTTTACTCAATTCCATACTGCAAAATGTTACCTGTTAATTGTTGCATATTTGTTTGTTTTTGTAGTATATGGGCATAATAAACATTTTATTTTATTGAAAAACTTTTTTTGAAAATAGTAAATTATTAGTTTCCATAAAGTTACCATGATTTTACTATAGTATTGTAACCTGTTGTAATGTTTGTTACCAAATAGTAGGGTATTCTTCCTTTGGATTTGGCAGTGTATACATATATATATATATATATATATATATATATATATATATATATATAATTTTTTTCTTTTTTCTTTATTCTTTAACATTGCAAATACCGAACCATACCTAACCATGATACAAGCTGAACTGTGAGAAATGTTAACTGTTACACCCCTAATGGGTACAGACTTTCTGTTGAAACACTCCAGTTACTAATGATGCAATATGACCTTCGTTCACGCTCTCTATTTATGTATCCAACTCTTTCTCACCTCGTTGTCAGTCTTGCTGTTCTCTCCGATGACTCTGATCCACTCCAGCATGTCCTCTCTGTCCTCAGCCTGCAGAAGGTATTCACAGAAGTCCTGTGTGGTCAACCTCAGCGCGTTCTTGCGCTTCGTTTCGCTGTACGCTATGTCCACAAGGCAACCCCGGATACTGATTGGCTGCTCGTCCTCAGCCCCACCTCCCAGCACTGCCGCTCGCTTGTCTTTGTAAAGGAAGAGTGAATGGGACTGAAGCACTGAGAAGACTCTTCTCCAAGGCCAAATGGCACTACCCACTTTCTTCAAGATAAAGAGAGAGAGAAAAAATGTCTTCAAATAGACAAATTTAAATAAAATTAATTAGAGATAATAAACAAAAGATTAACTAATTAATTGTTATTTAGTTTGCGATTTTATTCATAGCAACTTACAGTTCAATTATAACAGGTACAATAACTCCTTGAAGGCGCACTAAAGTTTTTTTACCAACAGAAATGTATAGTATTTTTTGAAAAATGTTTTTAATATGATGACTTGAGTCAGTTTTATTTTACATGAGGGTGGCCCCCCTAGAAGGTGCCATTGAATTGAGATCACTTGACCAGTGAAAATATCACATGCTACATTTCACTGCTAAGATGGCACAAAAGTGGCATGCAAATCACAAAAAGGTGACACTGATTTGTTTAATCCTGGGAAACAATGAAACACAAAATATAATATGTGCATATTATATTACATTATTATGTCTGCACTGGCGGAGGAACCGAACGTATGATTTGGTTCCATTTTATTTATTTATTTATTTTTGTGGGGGTAGTTCAGAATAATAAAGATATTCTGAGTATAGTTGTATTGTAAACGTTTTCTAAAATGGCATTGGTAACACAGACACTTTTGCATGATGCTGCATCCTGCCAATAAGTATCAGTATAAAGTTCAAGCCCACTCTTGTATTGCAACATTGCTAACAACTACAAAGAAACAACAAGAGTCAGTCCTCTTCTGGATTTTAAGCTAACCCTCACCCCTCTCTTTCTCTTACCTTGCCCTTCTCCGTGTGGATCTGTTTAAAGTGGAGCCAGCCTTCTCTTTTCACGTCACAATAGCTGATGCTACCCAGCTCAGAGGTAGAGTGTCGTTTAGTGCGGGCCTCCTCAGCTGCACCCAGACTGTCCAGAGACTACAAGCATGACACAGGGAAGAGTTACACAACTCAAAAATACACTTCTAACACAAATAGAATTGAAAGGATCAATACACAATGACCAAGAATAATGAAAGAGAAAATATAAAAGCTATACTATTCTGATTACATTCCTTTTTTAACCATAAAAAAGAGGAAATTTGGTTCATGCAGAGTGTATGAGCCAGTCTCTACTATAATTCAGGAAATTAAACTCACCCCTTCAGTAAAGAAACTCTTGACTCTTTTTGGAAGCCTCCTGTTGAAAGACCACAATGAGAATTTGTTCAAACACAGAATCAACCCACATCTGAAATCAAAATATCACCAAATACTATCTATAAAATATATTTGACTCAAAACTCACAAGACTCGCCCCTCTTCTCTATATGCATTAAGACCCTCATCGCATGACTTGGAGCGTTCAGTGGTGATGGCCAACAGATAAGAGGAACGACGATTAGACTTGGCATCATCTGCTCATGAAGAGAGAGTGAGAGAGTCGATTCATCCATTAGTCTGGCAATATACCATTGTGCAAGAGAAAAAAGACGGCTGATGGAGGACAGTTAGTATTGAGCTGAGTAGGATACAGGAAAATGGAAGTCTAAAATAAGGTGAGGGAAAGAAAGTGAATTTTTCACAGAAGGGACATCACATTTTTAAGATAGAACTTTGAGGTCTTCAGTGAAGTCCAAAGGTGCTGCAAGGCAGTACATTACCGAACAAGCAAGTGGACATATGCAGTGTGCGCATGCAGTACACAGATACTTTTCCATCTGGGAAGTTTTTATGTAGTTTTGCAGTATGAGTATGCATGCAGTAGGGGAAGCTCTACATCATTGACATGCAGATTCTGAATGTTTGTGTCTCGAAGAGGAACAATTATTAAACAGTTCCTCAAATTGTATGAAATTTTTGTCGGTACAGTTCCAGGCAGTCATATTTGTATCTTATTGCACATGATTGTGTGAATATTTTGAAGGATAGTAATGTGATTGGCCATTTAGTATTAACAGAACAGTTTTCTCTTTCTCCGGTCACTCACTGCAGTCGTGGGAGAAAAGGTGTTTGAAGGGAAAGGTGAAGGTTGGAGAGGTGGGGCTTGTGGCCACTGCAGGGGCAGACTTAAGACCACCACTGGACACGATGGAGGAGGCGGGGACATGACACGCCTGCAAATCTGCACTTGGACTGGTCGGTTCATCTGTGGGAGGAGTGGAATGGAGGAAAGGAGAAGAAAAGAGGGGAGAAAGGGGAAGGAAGCAAGTAAGGAAGGAAGGAAGGAAGGAAGACAAATTTAAGAGATAGAAAGTTATATTTGGTAATAGAATTAAGAGAGAAATGGAATATAAAAATAATATAAGGGAAGAAAAGTAAGGAGGGAAAGATTAGAGGAAAAGCAATATGGTGTTGCACAGTTATTGAGATAATAATAATACTTTAAAAACACAAGAGTTGCCTCTTTCTCTGTTCTCTGACACAAATACTTGTAAATACAAGACAAAAATAAATAAACTGAATTTGCACACGAGACTCTTCACAATCATCAAATGCACAAACTCATAACACAACATAGTAAGATGTAGAGTTGTATCTATTAACACACACATACAGAACCAAGAGAGGATGCAAGAAGCAAAAAGCATATCAGCATCCAGTTAGTATGATCATTGGCTAATAAAAACATTTATATGGTACATATGACAGTGCAAGACAGTGACATATAAAGAAAACAAAGACTGAATAATCAAAATGCATTCTCTCTTATACCTGAATCGTGGCCCTCCATGTAAAATGTGCTCAATGTGGAAATGAGATGTACATGTCCTTTTTGTATTTAGGCATGGTTTCAGTTCTTGAAAAAGTGTGTGCTTCAAAGCTCAATGTTATATGTGTGTATTGGGTGGGAAGTGGCCAGTAACTGCAGGTATGCTCTGATAACAACTATTGTAGAAACACATCTTCATGTTAATAAACCAGTTTCAATTAATACTTTAAAAGATCCTTTAGGTACCTTCCAATTTTTTTATTTCCAAAACCACTCACACACACACACACACACACACACACACACACACACACACACACACACACACGCACACACACATGCACGCACGCACACACATGGCATGAGTTGAGTGGCACTGCCCTTTAAATTAATTATTCGTTTTCAATGCTCTGATCTACATGTGCTTTCACTACCTCTTTGGCCAGAGCAGTTAAAGTTTTGGTTATATGTTAGGTCTTTCCTGACCTGCAGAGGTATGATTATAAATGTATAAACATAAGATGGCTGCACATGGACATCTCAATGATTTCAGGAGATGTCAACCAACATACAGTCTGCAGCGATACCATTCCATACCACTAGGTGTCATGAGCACAATACCATCACTTTAAATGTAAACAAGATGGTTTTCAAAGTCTAGTTCCCCTGTTGAAACTCTCTAATGTCTATTTGTCTGTGAGTTCTTTTATCTCTGATACGTCTTGTCATATTTAACAGTGTGATTAACCATCTTTGTAAGTCATAGCCACCACTTAAGCTTCAACTCCCTTCAGCATGGGATGTTCATTTTCAGTTCTCATCACACTCATTCATCATGGTGTACTCTGGCTGGACAACCAGATCTTGTCCTAAACTAACGCCATTAGTTAAGCCTGTGTCAGCTAGTAGTGACACTGAAACAAACACTTTTTGGGCAAATCATCCTATAATTGAAGCTCCTAAATGTAATTTCGGATGGAGCGAGTCCATCTAATCTTTCAATTAACAGCCAGAGTATATAAGCAGCTGTTTAACTCTCTTCTGTCTCAGCTGTTTCCAGCATCCCTCCACCTCCCCAACTCCAACTTTACCCTAGGCATCTTGCCCCCCTAAATAATCTCCTATTAATAGTCCTGAGGGGAAATTTCAGAGCTCGAGTTGAAGCTGCTTCATCGAGCCCCTCCTCTGTGGACAGCAAGCCAAATAAGTTTAACCTTAATAGCTTAAAGATTATATGGGCAAACGATCTCGTGAAATGGCTTAATTATCGCACATTAAACTGGGATAGGAGAACGTATACTGTATCTCTCTCAACTTTCTTCAAAGACAAATAACTTTCCAATACTAAGTCATAGAGATGGCCAGGGAGTCAGAGCGGAGGAATACACTGTAAAAAAGATTTGTTGAGCACACTTAAAATTCAACTCTCAATGACTGTTTTAATAATTGTTCACAGTGATATTGCTATGTTTAGTCAATGTGAATATGTTTGTTCAATAAATGCAAAAATGCTTGTTGAGAACTACTAATTTCTAGTACAGCCAACTAACAATTCACAATATGAGAATACTTTCATTTTGTCACAATTGTAATTACTTTAAATAACAGTGACAATTTACAAAACTCATTAAGTTAAAAGATGAGCTCCTAACATCACCACACAAATAAAACAAAAACAGCATAAATAAAGTCAGCAAACAGAAAAAAACAAGCCTATAACACAAACCACATAATTTATTTGTGTTGCAATGCATGCTGGGAATTCACACATCAGCAACACTGTTCAATAACGAAATTGTTTGTTCAGACAACTCTGTCTAAGGGAATATTCATGGTCTAACATGTATTTTTATAAAGTAATTTAAATAGAGTTTCTGTGACTCAAAAACCCCCATAAGCATGACAAAATGCAACTTCATTTTTGTACAGTGTAGGCATTCTCAATCATCGCTCTCTGTCTGGAAGGTAGAAGGGGTGGAAACATTCCCAATCTAGGATGTGGAATCTGGACTGTGCCTGTTTTCCAGCCACTGGCAGAAATAGCTGCTCTGTGGGTTTAACAAAGGCCCTCATTACAGCAGCCTGAGTATGAACTAACACACACACACACACACACACACACACACACACACACACACACACACACACACACACACACACAGTAGTGTTTCCATATTTTATGGGGACTTTCCATAGACATAATGGTTTTTATACTGTACAAACTTTATATTCTATCCCCTAAACCTAACCCTACCCCTAAACCTAACCCTCACAGAAAACATTCTGCATTTTTACATTTTCAAAAAACATAATTTAGTATGATTTATAAGCTGTTTTCCGATGCCAAATTTTCATAATTTCTAAAGTTTTGGACACCTGAATAAATTGATTGGCATCTGCTTTTTTGAAAAAAAAAACCCAGATCACTGCAGTTTGATCTATCTCAGCTAAGTAGGTCCTTAAAATGCAAGTTAATGGCAATTTCTCTTTTGTAGCTCAAAAAAATCACAGAAGGTTAGCATAAATGTATTTGATATGACTCCATCGATTAAATGAATGTCTTCTAAATTGCTTTTTTAAGTCACGGTCGCTTTTGGTGTGAAAAAAGATGATTATTAAAGTACTTTGTAATTATAATCCAATGCTTCACGAGAGGGTGGAGTCCAACCAGTCTCTCGTGTGACGTATTTGCATTGCCATGAATAAGGTTGTAATCTCACATTCTCCACTCGGTTGAGACATCTAGGATAGCACACAAATGCACCATTGTGAGTAATGAAAAAGATCAATACAGATCTAAACCAAAACCAAACAAGCTACTGTACAGCATTCCTCCTTCTCACTTGTAAACAGCACTGCTCTTCTGGCTGTGATGCACAAGCCTCAGTTCTCACATGTTTCAAATGCCAATGCAAGTACAGCTTCTGACCAGAAGCATGATTTCAAGATTAAAAAAGTACTTAAATATTTATATTTTTCGCACCAAAAGTGATCATGTCAGTTCAGAAGACTTGATTTTTTGGAACTACTGAGCAAAGATATTTTTCTATTTTTCATCAAATGTGTTCTGGTGAAGAAGAAAGTCATACACACCCAGGATATCATGAGGGTAAGTAAATAATGAGAGAATTTCAATTTTTGCGAGCACTATCCCTTTAAATCTACAAATGTAAAACCTTTTTAATCAGGCCGAATTGAGACTTGGTGCGAATAGACATTTACTTTGATGCTGTTGATTGATATACTTACATGCAATGCATCCCACTGATTCACAATATATACAGTATTTATCGCCTCTCTTCTATCTTTGCTAGTTGTAATCATTTTATTTGCATGTAATCTCTACATACTAAAAATATGCAATAACACAAACATACAACTCTGTTCACCTTGAATCAATAAGAGAAAGTTTAATACAAACACATCCACTAAGAGAGAGAGACACTCTGTTGTGTTTTTATCATTATGTTTTAACATTGCCCAGCTTGTGTTTGTGTATAATGTGGATTGTGAGCTTTTGTTAGTTTCAGTATATTTTATTTTAAATCTTTTATGCCTTTCTGTATCCATCAACCTCTATTCCAGGGCCGTTCATCACAAACACACCCCTTTCCCATTATCATTCAGATTAGTTGACCAATATGTGTTTTTCAGTGGTTGCATTTTAAATTATTATATTTGGCCCCCCAAATCCTGAATATATAGTTACAATCCTGCTCTTATTCACATAATGCATGGAGATAAATTAAAAACATATGCAAACTGAAGGGTCTAACTCTGTGTTGTGCTGTGCAGCTGTGGATAAGCAGGAACATGCATCTGTCACTATGCTGTACATGAGTGCTGAATGCTATAGGTGGGGCAGTTTTATGCAAAGCATGGCGGTTTAAGGTTTAACCCTCCTCAGGAATGAAGACTGCACTAACAGCAGTTTATACGATCATAACAAATTAAATAAAAAATGTCTGACAGTGAGAGCAATCTAAAAAGAAATAGCTATGAAATTATATTTTAGTTTTTCATAAAATTTTGCAAATATAAACTCCTAATAACAATATTAAAGGAAACCAACTGACCAACTGAAAATTTTAAGGACAGCACTCTAGTTGGATCCAGCTGTGCAATAAACACATAATTAGAGGAAACAGAGATTCATAGCCAACCGTATAGAACCTGGTTCTATCACAAGGAACATGAAGAACTTTGGCGTATGTGTATGTCACAGTTTGTTTTTAGACGTATTCTTGCATTCTGGATTAGTAATAAAGGGCAAGCAGAGACAGGATCACTACGAGCTGGAGGCCAGAGCAAACACGCAAATGCATGCACACTTTCACTGGTACAGTTGTTGACACATAGCATGTCTATTATCCTTTTTATTTATCAGCAACTAGATTTGGGGTAAAATTTTGCATGAAAGTAAAAGTAAAGTTGCATATTTTAGGTCATGTAACTTTTCACCAATTTTTTTTTCAACCTATTTTTTTTCAGGGTGACAAATTAATTCTAAAATCACAAAAATCCAGTATAGTCTCTCTCATTTAATATGAGGCCATAAAACAGAATGTATAATAATAATAACAGAATTAGCAAATGCTGTTCAAATAGTTTTAGGTGGAGTATACCATGTCACACAGTAGGACTTTCCAAACATTTACAGTTAAATTCAGAAGTTTACATACATCTTGGCAAAATACATTTAAACTCCTGACATTTAATTGTAAAAAACATTCCCTGTATTAGGACAGTTAGGATCACTACTTTATTAAGAATGTTAAATGTCAGAATAATAGTAGAGAGAATCATTTATTTAAGTTTTTATTTCTTTCATTACATTCCCCATGGGTCAGATTTACATACACTTTGTTAGTATTTGGTAGCATTGCCTTTAAATTGTTTAACTTGGGTCAAACATTTTGGGTAGCCTTCCACAAGCTTCTCACAATAAGTTGCTAGAATTTTGACCCATTCCTCCTGACAGAACTGATGTAACTGAGTCAGGTTTGTAGGCCTCCTTGCTCGCACATGTTTTTTCAGTTCTGCCCACAAATTGGACTGAGATCAGGGCTTTGTGATGGCCACTCCAATACCTTGACTTTGTTGTCCTTAAGCCATTTTGCCACAACTTCTTGGGGTCATTGTCCTTTTGGAAGACACATTTGCAACCAAGCTTTAACTTCCTGTCTGATATCTTGAGATGTTGCTTCAATATATCCACATAACTTTCCTTCCACATGATGTCATCTATTTTGTGAAGTGCACCAGTCCCTCCTGCAGCAAAGTACCACCACAATGTGATGCTGCCACCCCCATGCTTCACGGTTGGGATGGTGTTCTTCGACTTGCAAGCCTCACCCTTTTTCTCCAAACATAACGATGGTCGTTATAGCCAAAAAGTAAGATCTTTGTCCCAATGTGCACTTGCAAACTGTAGTCTGGCTTTTCTGGTGGTTTTGGAGCACTGGCTTGTTGCTTGCTGAGCAGCCTTTCATGTTATGTCGATATAGGACTCATTTTACTGTGGATATACATAGATACTTGTCTACCCGTTTCCTCAAGCATCTTCACAAGGTCCTTTGCTGTTGTTCTGGGATTGATTTGCACTTTTCGCATCAAACTACGTTTATTTCTAGGAGACAGAATGTGTCTCCTTCCTGAGTGGTATGAAGGCCGCATGGTCCCATGGTGTTTATACTTGCATACTATTGTTTGTATAGATGAATGTCATACACTTAGGCCACAATGTTTTTTCTGAGGTCTTTAATTTTCCAATGATGTCAAGTAAAGAGGCACAGAGTTTGAAGGTAGGCCTTAAAATCCATCGACAGGTACACCTCCAATTCAGTACACCTCGTATCAGAAGCTAATTGGCTAATTTTCTAAATCTTGACATCATTTTCTTGAATTTTCCAAGCTGCTTAAAGGCACAGTTAACTTAGTGTATGTAAACTTCTGACCCACTGGAATTGTGATATAGTCAATCAAAAGTAAAAGACTGTAAACAATTGTTGGAAAAATTACTTGTGCCGTGCAGACACGCCAAAACTATAGTTTGCTAATATTAAATCTGTGGAGTGGTTAGTTTTAATGACTTCAGCCTAAGTGTATGTATACTTCTGACTTCAAATGTGCATCTTATAAACAGTGACTCACCATAGACTTCTGTTCTTTTAAAATTACATTAATCATAATTATTACAGACTTAACCTAATCTAAACCGAACCTAACCTTAAAAGAAAATTTATTGAATTAAAAATATACCGTATATACGTACAGTATATTTATAAGCCACTTTTCCCTAAGAGCACATCCATTTGAAGAGATTTTGTCAGATTTAGCTAACTTCTGAGGAAATTTTTCAGCAATGTTGTCCCCCAAAGTAAGGCTAGGTTACAAACACACACACAAACACACATACAAACAAATCTCAATCATCCAGTGTCTCTATATAAATTCATCAATACAAATCACATTAACCCTCTGGGGTCGACGGACGCGCTGGCGAGTCCTGCTGGATTTTTTTCGTCATTACAGCGGAAACACCTTAAAATACTCCATCATTTTGGGGCACACAGATAAATGTAAGGCGTAGACTATAAAGGGTCTACTTTTTTCACAAGAAGGACAAAACCTTGTGATTTGTAAAATAAAGAAAATAAAAAGGGTGAGCTATCAGACGTCTCTGTCTCCATGAGCATATTTCTGAAACATGTAAAAAAAATTTACTAAAACTCTGCAAAATCTTATCACACAAACATGAAACATATGTCTAAAGAAAGCTTAATATATCTACTTTTAAATAAAACAAAATATCCTTATGCAATGTAATCTGTATGAAGCGATGTACAATTTCTCCTGGCTCAGCTAATTATCCCTAATGTGATCACACCCACGGGCAGAGGGCCCTACTCATATGGTAATGTGCTGAAGCGATCAATGCAAATGGTAATCGTCCCCGACTGGGCCTCTAAAACATCAAATTCATTCACTTTTCTGCGCATTTGGAAGATGGCATGATACACAAGTGAGGAAACTCCTGGAGAGTGATGAAGAGTTAACATTTTACTCAGAAGAAGAGCGGGACTCCGATGAACGTTTGTATTTTGAAGAGTGACTTGATCCAGCCGAGGATACAATTTCAGATGAGTAAGTCATTTAGTTTTACTTACATTAGTTGACATGCTATTTTATATAAACGTACATATTTTACTAGTGGGACTGTTTCCAGACTTGCCAGCCAGGATTCAGAGTATTGATATTTGAATTATGTCCTAATAGGCAAGTTTTAGTTACATATAAATGTTGTTTCGGCTAAAGCAGGCATTTTAATTGTATGCTGTATGATATAAATATGATATAAAAATAATATGAATGTTTAGATTACATTTTAAATAGTGTTTATTTTGCCTCATTATCATCAACAAAGCTTGTGCTTGCAAATATGTGTTCAGGTGTAAATGTGTCGAATGTGATGTAAATATGAGCATATTAAAAAAACATCTGCATATTATAATGATTTCTGAAGGATCATGTGACACTGAAGACTGCAGTAATGATGCAAAAAATACAGCTTTGATCACAAATTGCATTTTACAATATATTCAAATAGAAAACTGTTCTTTTAAATTGTAAAAGAGTTCACAATATCACTGTTTTTACTGTATTTTGGATCAAATAAATGCAGTCTTGGTGAGCAGAAGTGACCTCTTCTAAAACATTTCTAAGTCTTTATGTAAAGAACATGTATAGTCAGATTACTTCTTTTGACTTAAAACTTGATTTTGATCATTAAGTCTCCTCAAATTCATTCTTTCTCTGTCACATTCCTCATTGATGGGCTCATGGGAGGGTCTTTGTCTCCTCAGGTGTGAATCACTTCAATATTCATGATAATTCTCGCCTCCTCGCATATGACCTTTCTAACACTAAAATGTCTTAAAAAAGTTAAATTACTATATTGTTTTGTATGAATGAGTGATTAGGATGGTTTTCACATAATTTTGTAGCAAAAACTACAAGATCCAGTTCTCAAAAATCTTGTGGACAAATATTTATTATGTGATATATGGCCTTATTTCAATGACTTAAAATTTTGTTTTTTCAAAAACCATGCATAAACGTTATTTTCTCAAAAATAAAAACCTTTTTCCGGTGCGGTACATGTTGCTCACATATTATTGTAGCCCAGTTTATGCTGAATACAGTGTTATCAGACATTAGCCATTAATATGTTTTTAAGCAACTGAAAAAAGCACAAATGTCAAGGCATGTCAAAACTTCTCCACGGCCCAAAACACACTCAAACTCATGGGTTAAACAGTAATTTCTCACAACAACTAACAAATCCTTTAGCTCCAGATCAAGTAAAATAGAAACAGGACAGAATGGGCAAGGCACCGGATGAGATGAAAAAGAAGGAGAGCAAAGACTAATTTAAGACTCATTTAAATCCAGTAAATCTGATTCAGTCATAGACAACTAATATTGTCAGCCTAACTGTGGGAGATTCCAGTGTTACCTAATGCATAGACATTCATCCTGGTTCAACAGACAGAGGAAATGAAGGGTAAGACCAGTGGGGTTGAGAGTTATTATGACAAGTTTAGTCATTCTCTAACATTCCCATCAGGCTATTTTAATGGTGTCTGGATACTTAATCAGTTTTCCTGTTAAAATAATAACCATGGAGAGAGTGAGCAAACGATGGAAATAGAGAGAAAGAGAAGGAGAACCAGACAGATGTTTGTCTAAAATATTCAACAGCAAGCCTCAAATGAACATGATCTTATCATGTGCACATGGAAAGTTTCTTGATTGCACTTAAAGGTGAAGTGCAAAATGTTTGTGCCCCTATAGTCACCAACTGGAATTGTAAAAATAATGACTTTTCAAACAGGTTTTCCAAACACTGCCAAGCAAACTGATAGTCATATCCTAAACACACACGCTTGGTTGAGCCAATGTTTCTGTTTTGGGCTGGATGGGCCACTCAAACAAGCAGAGCAACATTTTGAATAGTGGCACACTGTTTACACTTTTTAAAGGAATCAATTTATGAATGGCTAGTTGTCTCTGCATATTAGGCTAAAAAGTAATGTCACATGGAAAAAAAATTATACAAGAATATAGAGAAAAAAGAGAACATGATAGGAAAGGGACAATACCAGGGCCAATGAGAAGGGACTTACCAATGAATGGAATTGAAGCAAGAGAGTCATTGTCTATGGTCAGTGGTGGTAGGTTACCATTCGTGCAACGATGTGAAACAGCACAATCATCTTTGGCAGGGGGGTCAGTAGGGTCATAGGTAAAGAGTAGAGGGTCACTGGAGTCAAGGGCTATGGCGAAATGTGGATGGCGGAGCGCGTTCGCACCCCTGCGGCCAGTGGGTGGCTTTTGCCTAAGAACAACTTCCTGTGTCTGAGAGATGACTTCAACTGTGTCTCCCCCAGCCGCTCTATCATGATTAGTGGGTCGATAAGCTCTGTCTTGTCCTTCAGGGGGTGTGGAAATGGCAGATGTAGTGGAGGTGGTTGGTGGGGCCAGGGAGGGTGTAGTCCCTGAGGGGGGAAGTCCTTCTGGAGGACTGGTCTTGGGTGTAGGGGTCCAGCTAAGGTGTGGACCTGTATAAGAGGGGTCTCTAAATGACTGGGCTTGCTGCAGTAGGCGGCCAGTCTTGCGATTAAAAGAGGGGCTGTAGCTACGGTAGCCAATCAGCTTTTCATCTAGAGTCTGGCAAGAGGGCAAATGTCTTGTCTGTGGAGCTGCCTGTTGAGGTTGTGATGTCTGAGATGTGTGTTGGTGCATGTGTTGTGTTGTACGTTTGAGGTTTTCAGGTGTCTGTTGATGGTATTGGGGTGTGTGGTGATGACTTTGGTGGGGTAATTCTATGTGTTGGACTTGCGTAGCGGCAAAATGTCCACCACGCCTCGGATAGCCTTCAGTCATGTTTGGCGGATGATGGACCTTTGTGGATCTATCCAGTCGTGGTGAGAGTACCCCCACAGCTCGGTCTACAGTTTCCAATGAATATCCTGAGCGCCAGTACTGGCTTTCGAGGAGGTTTTCTGAGGATTTGCGCTCATAGGCCATTACAGGTGGGTGCTGTCCATATGCATGCTCAGCTCTCCCGTCTCCACGGCTCCAATGGGGGTCAGTATGTGCTGCAGTGCTCTGCTGCTGCAAAAGCAACAATGTGTCTTGTGACACGCTGTGAGGGAAGTCTTTTTGTTGGGAACATCTCGCCCTCCCAAGCTCACCTAGACGATCCTGTGAGAAACTCCTGTGTTGTGGGTACATGGAGTGACAACTAGATCGCTCCCGCTCTCGCTCACGACCTGGAACTTGGCTGTAGTACCAGTTGGAAAGAGCTTGTTGGGTGTGTTCGCTGCGGCTGGAAGGGGGTGTTGATGTTGGCTGAGAAAGGCTAGCCCATGGTGGGCTCCCCTTTTGTCCTCCAGCATGGCCCATGGCAGTACCCATATTTTGGTTTGGCAAATGTGCATGATGAATTGGGCTCATCATCCCTCCTGAGGAGGAAGAGGATGAGTAAGAATGTCCTCTAGTTTGACCGGTTGGCTGTTTTTCCCCATCGGTCATTCCATACTGGATCTCCTCAGTTCGGTGTGCAGGGCTACTGTGACCAACACCCACTGGTTCACAGTTCCTTCCTTTGTTTGCCCAGACAGGGCTGGAAGCGATTGTCCGGTTGTCAAGTTGCGGAGAGGGACCAGAGAAGGAGCCGGGCCAGCAGCTCCAGTTGTCCAGCTGGTTTTGGCCCATGTGTGAGGAGACTGGGCAGGGGGAATACCCTACAGGAGACTGTGATTTTGTACGTGGGGAGTAGAGGAGAGGAGGTGGTGGTGGAAGATTATAGGCCTTTCCTGTGTATGGATTGTTCCCTCTAAGGTAGGCATCATGGGAGTATGCCTGCAAAAGAGTGACAAAGTTCAAAACAAAGAAAAGTGTTTCATAATGTGGTACAAAACTAGTTAAAAAGTGATTGTAGAGCCTGATCATGTGATAGTTTCAGTATAATACTAGGTTACACAACTTCCCAAGCGCAGACACAAACACCTGTACAGGGTTCCCACACACTTGAATGTACATGATCTTTACAGTCATTTGTGTTTTCCTGTATAAGAATTTGTTCACACAAAAATCAATTTCTAGCAAATACATAATATTATAGTAAAACATTTTAGCTTCTAATATGAGCTGAGCATACTATAAAATGTGTTTATGTTAGAAAATATAGACTATTGGTGATACTTTTCAGATTTTATTAATTTTCATGACATTATGATTTGTTTTAATGATTTTATTAATGTCCACGCTTTTTCCAGGACATAAAATCACAATTTAAAAATTCCCTGATATTTTCAGGTTTTCCATGACCTGAAAACCCTGCCTATACTACTGGCTTAAAAACCTAATGCTACAAGTAAAATGCTAATAATCACAAATAACATTATTGAAGACAGTGCTTTGGCAACTGCAACTCCAAACCTCAATAGCTTGTACGACCTGTGCAGTGATTGCTGTGTGACTCCAGAGAGGATGTCAACTTGACCAAAAGCACCAGAACCTCATTAACTCTTGCCTTAAAACACACTGACACAAACTCGGGATGAGTGCTACATTAAAAATGTATTAACAATACAGAGACATGGCTCACTGAGGAAGAGCTGTATGACTCAAGACAAAACAAGTAAATCAATTAACTCAGCACAGTGTATGCAGTCTGCTAATACATTAAAATATATGAACACAGAGAATGGAAACTCACAGAGCGAAAGCAGCATTCCTAAGTCCCAATGTATACAGAGTGTCTTTCTATCTCTCTTATTCTTGTTCTTTATATTATTCTTTTAACCTCGAAAATGTACCTCTTATGTCCTTGTTTTCGCACTGACAATTTCACGTCTTGTTGTCATACCTCTCTCTTTCTGTTATTCTCGATATCTCTTGTCTATGGTGAGCTCAGCCCTACCCAACCCATTGCTCTTGACCTCTCTCTCTCTCTCACTCTCTCTCTCTCTCTCTCTCTCTCTCTCACACCATCTTGTTGTCTCACCACCCTGTGGAAGTGTGGGATGGGCCACATAACTGATGATGTCATCCCTGGAATGTAGTTGATGCGGGTGTAAGGAGGGGTGCGTGGAGCGACAGACTGAGAAGGAGAGGGGGAATTGGGGAATGGATTGCAGAGTAAGAAAGAGTGGGGTCTCTTAGGAGGGTTTATGGGTAATGTGACCAGTTTGAGTGCTCTAGTAAGATAATTAATTCAAGTGTGTATACAGAATGTATCGATGTATGCAACACACACATGTGTAAAGGCTTCTCTTTGCCTTAAATGAGATGTGTTGCATGTCTGATCATGTGGGCAATTGGGTAATTTGTGCATGAAAGAAAATATGTGTGTGGGAATGTTTGTGTGTTGTGTGTTATTTGAGGGAGGAATGCATATGTTTCCGTGTTTTTGTGTGTATGCCAGTAAATCTTATGACCACTTCATTAACAGCTGATGTGTCAAAGTCAGTGCAGCTGTAGCAATCTATTTTGTAACACATTGCTCTATAATAACTTCTTAAAATAATCTGAATTATGTCATTAGAAATGTCTTCTGTTTCTGTGTCTATTTAGATGTGTGGGATCTGTATACATGCCGCTGAGTGTGTAGGGGGGTTCTCTTTTGTAGGAAATCAAGCTTTGTAATTGTATTGGGACACACCTTGAGTGTCACGTGGCCTGAAGTCCTTGTACAATCATGGCAATTTTTTGGCTTGGCATCAATTCAGATTTTATGTTCTTCAGTGCACAATCTCGTCTGGCCTATATTGTACCTATGACTCAAGTCGAACCGAGGATCATTATTATTCTCGCTGCCATATTCCAGCAGATGCTTTCTCGCAGAGAGAGAGAAAAGCCTGCTGCAGCTCCGGTGCGATCATGTTTGGTATCTATGCAATGTCCTACCAGAGAGCCACATAAGGCAGCAGACACAAGTTTTGCACCCCCTCAGAAGGATTGGGTTCCTCATTCATTCCCGCCATCACAGGCATGTCCACGTAGTCATTTGGATGTTGGACTTGCCCCTTTTAAACGGCCGGCAGGACACCAGAAGCGAGCCTGTCAGACTTGCAGTGAAACAAGGGTTGAGCCCCATTCGGTGAATGAAACCAGACCGTACAAATGTATCCATGTCATTCCCATTTCTCACACCTCAAACACCTGACAGCCAGAATACAGTTCAGCTTCCCCTGCAGTGAGGAAATGCCTTTGGAGATTCTAGCAAGAACAGACATGTTGTCTCGGGCATGGGGCAGAATTTGGCACACCAAATGGGGTGCTCTTTTGAATGATGGGTTATCATTCCCCACTGTGGTTGATACCATTCTGAATGCTCAAGCTCCATCAACTAGGAAGCCTTATATGTTCAAGTGGTGCATTTTTGCTTCTTGGTGTACAGCATGAGGAGTAAATCCAGTTCACTGCCCTGTCGGTACAGTGCTGAATTTTTTGCAAGAGCGTTTTGAGGCCGGGTTTTACCCAGCTACGCTTAAAATATATGTTGCTGCTATAGTGGCTGACTATGCTCTTATCAATGAAGTCTCTGTCTGTAGACATTCTTTTGTCTCTCATTATATGCAGAGGTATTATATGCATTATATGCATTTCGTCCCATCCCATCCATGTTCCCTTAAGGGAATTAGTTTTTTTATAATATAACATTTTCTTTTAGGTTAGATTTTAGTCATTAATATCAGCTTTGTATAAATACAATAGAAGTATATGGTATGTCCTCATATAGTATATTGCAAGTTAAATGTTTGTGTGTGAGAGAAGTGGCAAGATGTGGCAAAAAAAATGTAAATAAATAAAATTCACACTTACCAGCTGCAGCACGTCCTCATCCTTTGGCATTATTGAGAGCACCAGTACACTGTCACTGCAAAGAGAGCAAGATGGGAGAAATTCAAAAGGAAGATGTAACATTTATATGATTTAAATACTACAGTATATGACCCCCCCCCCCACCCCCACACACACACACAAAATTTGGGCATTGAGTTATTTGGGTTGTGATTTTATTTGAGTTCAACGACAACCTCTAAATTAGGGTCAATCATAAAGCTGACCTTTATAAGGTCACTATGCACATACACATTGCTAAGCCGGACAGTAAACATTGCCTGAGGTCATTCTGTTATGTAAGACATATGTCACAAATTGTATTTGTGAATGGATTCTTCTATGTTGTCACTAATAATGGTATTTGACTTCAGGAACTTACCTGTTCTGAATCAGTTCAATAACCTGTGAGTATGTCTTACCCAGCACACTCTCTCCATTAACTTTAACCAGCCTGTCTCCTGCAAACACACAAACATTATGTACACTAACATTTAGAGCATGCTCAAGTTTACACTCTAATATAAAAGCAGTAAAAACATGAATTCATACATATGTTACATGGAGTGAGGCACAGTCTATTTTCATAATACAGATTAAGTAGGCTCAATACATGTGTTCACTTTGTATTTCTTAGATGAAAAACGGATGATCTGTTATGGAGTGGTGGTGGTGTAGTGGTATAAGCACATAACTGGTAATCTGGTAATCAGAAGGACACTGATTCGAACCTCACAGCCACCACCATTGTGTCCTTGAGCAAGGCACTTAACTCCAGGTTGCTCCAGGGGGATTGTCCCTGTAATAAGTGCTCTGTAAGTCGCTTTGGATAAAAGCGTCTGCCAAATGCATAAATGTAAATGTAAATGATTCAGATAAAGGTTAGGTTGTTGGATCAACTCAACCAGAGGAGGCAAGAGACGTATTCAATAATTTTACAATTTATTCAACAATTTTAAATTATTATTATTATTATTTTATGAATGTATATAATGTATGGGCCAGAGTCAAAAAGTAATAGGGCCACATAAAGGAAAAATTGCCACATTGTGTGCCAAAAATGCCCCAACTATTGAAAATGTGTGCTTTTCATTAATTTCCTATGTTTACAAGTGTTGGGATCATGATTGGAAACATTGTGGTACGACGTAAACAGTGCTTGGTAGATTATTTCTGAAATGTAATCTGGTACGGATTACAAATTGTACAACTAAAATAAAAAATGTCACTCCATGTTAACAAGGTTGCCGACCCCTGCTGTAAGGAATTGGCACTATGGAGCTGCACCAATTTACACTTTTTACAAACTTTGCTTAAACATTAGAAATCAAGCAACAACTTGCTATTTGGGAGCATTATTATCATTAAAACAGACATGATGGTGATAGAGTCTTTTAATGCTACAATATAAGAAGAGCAGGTTTGATCAATATTTACACACCAGTCTCCACGTACAATTCCCTCACAGACCGCCAAATGAACTCAAACAAACAATTTCTGACCAGGATATGGCCCTATGTTACTGTGTCTCACTCTCTCACTTTTATATGAAGATATCATGCAGTCAGTATCATCTACAGGGCACACACATACAGTACACTTGTGCTATGTATGTGTACCATATGTTCAGAACAGCAAACTACTATACTAATCTTACTATTTCTGCAGTACGCAGCATGTGTGCCCAATATGCTGTTTATCTGTATGCATAGAACACCCATGTGACCTGCCACATTTGCAAAAATTACACTGTGCAACAGAGCACACAGAGCTGGGTACTGTAATGCAAAATATCACATTTTATTTCCGAAATTATAACTTGAAACCACTAGCAGAATGAAACATAAACGTGTGTACCTTTTGACTGTGAATTTCCATTATTTTTTCATGTGTTTTAGTACTGGGTAAGGATTATTAAAAATCATTTCATAGTGATTGTATTCGCAAAGGGCAATTTCTTGCAAATGGAAACTTTAGAGCTGAACATAATTAAACAAATTCATATTCACTAAAGAAATATTCATGACTTTTTAAACTGTCATTCATTATCAATACTCAAATTCCTTTATATATCCTTGATATTTCCAGGTTTTCCATGACCATGGGAACACTGATGAATTCAAATACTATTTGTTTTTATACAGTATGCAGTAAGCAATAATAGCCTACTCTACTATTCTATTCCAAACCAATTTGTCTTGTTTACCTGTACACAAACCAGCCTGGTGGGCGGGGCCTTTCTCCCTCACATTCTTAACGAAGATGGTGTCCATGGGCTCCAGGCGACTCTGATGGAACCCTGTATGAAACATACAGACTGTTCATAACCACAGAAAAATACTTCATAGTTTGTAAAAGAAAAAAAAGAAAAAAAAACTACAGTTTTGGGCAGAAAAACACACATGCAGATGTTTAGACTGGTGCTGTGGAATGTGTATTGCATGTGCTGATGGTAGAACAATATGCATGGCATGATAAGATGAGGACATACAGAACAGTCAACAAACAGGTTGAGGCAGTAATGAGTAACTGATCTGAGACCTGTAGGGCTAGCTGTAACATCAATAACTGTTTTATATAATCAGCATGATCAGTCCTAACAGTAATCACTGTTTCACACAAGCAGTTTTCAATCTCAGTCATGATCTGAAGCTATAGTGTGTGTATGAACTATGTGTAGGTTCTTTGAACACTCTCCCCCTCTCCCATTACCAACCCAGATGGGATAAAATATTCTAAAAAAAATAAAAAAGGTAGACAGTTCACCTTCAACAAACATTTTCATATATGACACAACTTGCAAATTGCATGGATCATATCAACCACATTCTTTCATTTAATCCTGCCTGACTGATTTGAATGCAAATGGGTATCTTGCACCTGTGCATGTATGGTGACTGGCACCTGGTTTTTCATATATTTATATTTTAAATGAGAGAACATTTTCTGCTCAGTAATACATTTTCTGTTCACAACTATTGAGAATGGACATTTCAATCTGTAGGGGGCGCCATGCGACACACAACTAATAATTAACTTGAAACACATGACAATAAATCGTGTTGCAACTAACTCATCTCAGTTCAGACAATGAGAGATAAAAAAACACCAGTGGATGAAAATATAGGTAAAATGAACAGACAGAAGAAACATAAAGTCATGAGAAATGTATAAAAATGTACTCACCCTCTTCATTCCCATTCTCCTCATCCTAACAGAAAACAACAAGAGGAGAGTTAGATCACTGCAAAAGAACTACAAGGACCTAGAATTAAAAATTTCTAATAGTCATTTACAAGGACAGTAGTACTTTAGTAACCATAAAATGGGGTCCAAATGTCTGAGACAACATTAAAAAATATTTGATTCAAAATCTAATTTGAACCTGGAAATAAACAGAAGCTATCAAGATTTTGAAATATTTAAAACAAAGAAATGTTACCATGTAACAATCACTGATCAAATAAGCAAAATTGTGACACTGATCATGTTAACTCTTTTGTACAAAATGTCAGATTTCCTTCCTACCATTGAAGCACACAAGTTGCTCTTTGGAACATTATCAGATCATACTTGATAACATGGATCATCAGGTTTTGCACAAACTTGAGTCTATGCCAGCTCGATTGCATGATGTCATTAAATAAAAAGAGAGACAAACCAAATACTAGAAATTATGAAATCCCTGTTAATTTATCAATTCAATATTTCACTAAAAACTGTAATGTAATAATATAATGTGTAATGAAAACAATAGTATCAAATGTTAAAAAGCAAAAAGCAATTACAATGGATTTCAAATATCAATACATTTAAGAATATTTAAAGATATCTTTAAAGACTTTCTTACTAGTTACATTAACATAATAGATATCTGAAATTAATATTGCCACTTATCTAAAGTTAGAATTTTACTAATTCAGTTGTTTACATCAGGAATGGACATTTGAAGTAGTAACAATATAATTATTGATATTTCAAAAATCAAAAGTTTAGGGGGAAGAAATACATAGATGATATGTGTATTTGGAATATTAAATACTATTATTTTTGTAAATTATATTTTGATATGAAGAATGGGTATTTCTGCAATGGAGTAATAATGTCATTTCTGATATCAAGAATTTATGTTTTTACTAGTGCAAACCAAGATACTGAAAAAAAAGAAGCTTTTTCAATAGTAGCAATTTCATTGCTCATATCATGAATTGGCATTTTAACTAATGAAAATGTAATTACAGGTATCAATAATTAATATCCTGCACATGAGTAAATGCCTAAAATGCTTGTGATAAATATAGGCATTTTTACTAATGTTCTCAGACCCTTGACTGAATTAATGTATACTAGAAAAGCTAGTATTCTCCTGCAATATTCAAAGAATATTGCAAACTTAGACTTTAAAAATTTTGTTTAATATCAAAAACTGGAAATGACATCACTGCACGATTGCATTATTTTCATTATTTCTGGTTTTCAATTAATTGGCTTGATTTCTATCAGGACTTTAGAGCCACCGTGATACTAGCATTGACTCCCACCACCGGAGGACAGCACTGGGAGCCTAAACAATTATAGCAATGAATGTGCCCCTTTCACCCACATACAAACATACAAAAACACACATCCAACAGTAGAGGAAGAGTTTGCTGTATGTGCTGTATATAACATGTTCTTTAAAATATTCAATGTACATCTTTATTAACAAAATACACCATTTAGATAATACACATGCACAACCTACACAAAATAACCAGACTGCTGATCATGCAGTTTAAAGTGGGTAGCCCAATGTTTAGTCTGCGCTGACAGCGCTCATTCCTAACAAACTCACACAATACTGAGGCTTTGCTGTCCCAGAGAGAAATACCGAAAAAGAGAGACAGAGGGGCAAACAGATGTGTAGGGAATGCTGGACAGAGTGACCACAATCTAAACACTTTAAGATTTATAATTAACAACCACCATCCAACCCTTGCATCAAAACGCTTTGCAAAACACAATACATGTCCAATGGATACTTTCTGTGAATTGCTGTGCAACAGAATCTATCTATCTATCTATCTATCTATCTATCTATCTATCTATCTATCTATCTATCTATCTATCTATCTATCTATCTATCTATCTATCTATCTATCTGATCTATCTGTCTGTAAGTATGTCTTTAAGTATGTTAAAAAAAAGCACATTTGCACATTAACTTTGAGTTGGTAGGATGACACAGAAGAAGAGTCACAGTCAGCTTGTGTGACCATGTGGACATCAAAAACAAGCAACGTCTTGGTTACTGTCATAACCTCCATTCCCTGATTTGCGTTGGAAGGCAAGGCATACCAGAACAAGATCCTCCCTTTTGGCCTGTCCCTGTCCCCTCACGTCTTCACAAAGGTTGCAGAGGCAGCTCTTGCCCCATTAAGGGAAGTGGGCATTCGTGGGCATTCGATGACTGGCTAATCCTAGCTCACTCTGTGCACACAAGGACCTGGTGCTCTCGTACCTCAGCTGGCTAGGGCTTCGGGTCAACTGGGAAAAGAGCAAGCTCCTCCCGGTTTAGAGCATCTCTTTTCTTGGTCTGGAGTTGGACTCAGTCTCGATGACGGCACACCTCACGAACAAGCATGCTCAGTGGGTGCTGACTTGTTTGCAGGAGTTCAGACAGAAGACAGCGGTTCCACTGAAACTATTTCAGAGGCTCCTGGGGCATATGGCTGGTTGGTGCATATGAGACTGCTTCAGAACTGGCTCCGGACTCGAGTCCCGAGATGGGCATGGCACTGCGGGACACACTGCATTGCTATCATGCTGGTCTGTCGCCACATCTTCAGCCTGTGGACTGACCTCACTTTTCTACAGGGGCAGGTGTTCCCCAAGAACAGGTCTCCAGGCACCTCCAAAACGGGCTGGGGCACTGTATGCAACAGGCATGCAGCCGCCAGCTCCTGGACAGGCCCACGGCTATGTTGGCACATCAAGTGCCTCGAGTTGTTGGCAATACTGCTTGCCCTGCGGAGGTTCCGGTCCTTGATCCAGGCCAGACAACACGATGACAGTGGCTTACATCAACCGTCAAGGTGGTTTACACTCCTGTCATATGTCACAACTCGCCTGCCATCTCCTCCTCTGGAGTCAGCGGCACCTCATGTCACTGCGAGCCACTCCACCCTCAGGTGGTCCAGCTGATTTGGAGTCGATTCGGACAGGCACAGGTAGACCTGATTGCCTCCCCAGAATCCTCCCACTGCCCGCTTTGGTACCCCTCGGTATAGACATGCTGGCACACAGCTGGTCCCCTGGACTCACAAATATGCGTTTCCCCAGTGAGCCTACTTGCACAGACCCCCTGGGATGATGAGGATCAGGTCATCCTAGTAGCACCCTACTGGCCCACCCAGACTTGATTCTTGGACCTAACGTTCCTCGCATCACCTTGAAGGTGTATGTAGCCGCAATAGCAGCACACCATGACAAAGTGGACAGTAAGTCTTTAGGGAAGCACAATCTGATCATCAGGTTCCTGAGAGGCACCTAGACCTAGCCTTGACGTTGCTGTGTCTGGTGAGAGCTTTATGCATCTATTTGGATTGCACGCAGAGCTTTAGATTCTGAGCAGCTCTTTGTCTGCTTTGGTGGACAGCGGAAAGGAAGCGCTGTCTCCAATCAGAGGTTCGCCCACTGGATAATTTACAAATAAAGAAGCTTTATATGAATGTCCATTAAGTCAGTCCACTCACTGGCCATCAATCTTGCCATGTAAGTGTAGCTCCTATCTACTTGAATGGGGAAAGAATGATATCTCCACAACTGTTGGCCAAGTTTATATTTCAATACTGTATTAAAACAATAATATCAGACAACAATGATATCAAATTTTGCTTATTTGCATCCTAGACCAATGGCCCAGTCTCTTTTTATATGCACTGGAAAAAACTTTCAAGCATTTAAGACTACAAGGACACCAGCGACAGAAGGACACATGGAAGAGATATTGACCTTAACAAACAGATCTCATGAGACCACACACAATGTTGTGGCTTTATCTATAATGTATATGCCCTCCACCTCACTATCCATCTTTCTCTCTCTAATGTGAGACACCTATGATGTGCATTCAAAATTCTGTATTTTTCCAGTTCCACTCAGTTTTTCTCTGTTTTTGCACTTTATTTTTGTTTGTTTTCTCTCTTTAGAGAAAAGTGCCCAAGTAAAACAGCTCTGAATCATTATGTGAGGCCATCAGTTGGTTTGTGCCCCCCACCCTGACCTTCTGTGGCTTCATGTCCTTGTTATAACTTATGCTAGTGCAGCTAATACACTTAAAATAAAGGTTCCAGTTAGACATAACAAGGGGTTTACAGCCTGATGCCATAGATAAACTTCAGTTCTTTAGAAAACTGTCAATGTACAGGTGCTTTAAAGAACCAGAAATCTATACAGAGATCTGAACTCTTTGATCTCTGTAAAGCCAACTGTAAAGAAACCTGCTTGTAAAAACAAACAAAAAATGCACTTACAATGGAAGTCTGTGAGGCGACTGTTGTGCGCTTGTCCCAACAAATTTCATTGTGCATTACTGTCAACACATTTTTGGTTTTTCCAAACTAGATGTGAGGTTTTTTTCTATGGTAATCGACAGCATGTCATAGATGCATTTAACTCTCACAGGAAGAGTTATAGTTGTATTTACACTGAAATATTAATTTAACACTAAATGGCTCTTGATTTGAAGTGGGTTTTCTAAACCTATGACACAGCAAAGAACCATTGAAGAACCTTCATTTGTAGTCTTAGTTTTTAAGATTCAAAGCATTGAAGGAGTTTAAACATTTACAAAAGTAGATAGCATGTTTATTGTACTGCAGTTGTCAGGCTAAATGAGCAGTTTAGTGATTTCATGTCTGAAAGTTCATGTTTCACAAATTTTATTCTGCCTACTCTATTAAGGAGGCAGTTTGTTCACAGCAAAAGTAAATTTTCTTTGAAAATTTTTGTCTTGTTTTCTAAATATCCCTAAATTTCCTTAAGAAGTACCTTTCTCTTAAATATTAAGTTTTGTTTTCAGCTAAATCTAAACTGAGCCAGGCTGCTTAAAACTAAAACAAAAATAAAGATGTAATATTTTTTCCCATTTGATTTTCAGATATAAAATAGCTTTTTTAGCTATTTTTTAGAATTAAAATATTTTTTAATGACTTTTTAGAATTTTTTTGTAGTAACCTAGATGTTCCCTGTCTGTCGCACACTCGACGCTGTGTCGAATGAAGCGACACTAGGGGTCCCTATTCAATCACGCCATGCGCTGAACCTTGTACGTGAGCTGCTAACGCAGGTGTGGGCAGGCAGTTGCGTGCCAAAGCAATAGACTGTGTCAGTCTGCACATACCCTTCCCCAACGCCTCATAAAAATAGTCATAAACTTTTTAGATCCCCGGAGGGGGGAACAAAGCGACGTGCCAAGCATGGGAGCAGGACACTCTCTCTATGTTTCTCACATAGAGTTAAAGCGCTGGGGCCATTTTAACGCTATCACACGCATTGGGGAAGGCATTCTTTTCCAACTCCTATTCTTCCAGGGGGGAAAGACCCCGTGGAGACCACCACCTGCCCAGGCTGGGGGGAGGTAAAGAGTGGCGAAATACGTCACATGGGTTTTCATGTGGAAATGGCGTGGTGGTAGATCCTACCTGCTGTGAGGGAGGATTTGCTACAAACACGGCGAACGGGGGGCAGCAGGGACTGCCCAAGGGAGACATGGCCCCGCCAGTAGGGGGACCGTACCGTGGAAAATACACACAGGGGGATTAGTCCACAAAGGCCCATCCTGTTGAGCACCTATTCCAGTACAGAGTCATTTAAGTACCCGTAGTGGGTCTGGTCGGGGAATTCCTCCGCTGAATTCGCAGACCAGAGGGCTAGGGAGGAAGAACATCCAGGGAGTGCGAGTTTAGTGGACTCTCTGTGCGAAAAGAGCACACATGATCACCTCAGTGGAGGGGAAAGGCACTATGTGCAAGCGGAACACCCTGTCAGACGTTCTGCATTCCTGATTTCTATGTGCTCGGACCTGAGAGAACACGGGACAAGACCGACTGTAAAATCTCATAAAGGTATTGGGTGTTGCACAGCCCGCTGCTCTGCAAATGTCTGCTAGGGAGGTGCTGTTGGCCAGAGCTCACTAGGATGCCACACTTCTCGTCGAGTGTGCTCGAACCAAGTCCGTGTGGGCCAATAGGGGGCCACCAGTGTGACTTCTTCCTCGTCCTCCCTGACCTTGCACAGCACCCATGCAAGTAGGCTCTGGGAGACTGGGAGAAATGCGTACTTGCGCAGCCCCTGGGGCGTCTGTCCCGAGGGGAGCCTCCACTAGGGAGTACTAGAGTGGGCAGTGGGAGGTCTCTTGGGAAGCAAACAGGTCTACCTGTGCTTTGCCGAACTGCTCCCAAAGCCTCCACTCTCCGCTGAGTGTGCCCTGTCGCGAAAGCGCGTCCGGTGCCGTGGTGAGGTTGCCCGATATATAAGTCGCTGCTGGCTCATAGGAGGAGATGGCGGGCGAGTTGCGACATGTGACAAGAATGCAATAATGCATTGGTGATTTATGGACGATATCGTGGTGGTGCTGTCTGAGCTAATCAAGATGTGCTTGCCCCGAAATAGCAGGAGAAACCTCCGCAGGGCTAGAATTTACAGCAATTCTAGGCAGTTAATGTGCCCAGCAGGGGCCTCATCCAGGAGCCGGCGGGTGCATGCCCATTGCACATGGCGCCCCAACCCTGTTTGGAGGCGTCTGTGGTCACCAGAATGCATCGGGACACCTGCTGTAGGGGAACTCCTGTCTGAAGAAAAAGGTCTGTCTAAGGGTTGGATATCTGGCGGCAGAAAGAGGTGATGAACGCACAGTATGTGCCGTGGCACAATGCCCATCTCGGGACTCGAGTCTGAAGCCAGTGCTGAAGCGGTCTGATATACATCAACCTGAGTGGTGCAGCCACTGCTGAGGATGTCATATGCCCCAGGGAGCATCTGGAACTGCCACAATGGAACCGCTGTGCCTTGTCTGAGCGAACTTAGGCAGTTCAGCACCGGCTGCCTGTGCTGGTTTGTGAGGCATGCTGTCATTGAGACTGAGTCTAACATGCTGAGAAAAGAGATGCTCTGAACCGGGGAGAGCTTGCTCTTTTCCTCGTTGACATGAAGTCCTAGATGGCTAAGGTGCCTGAGCACCTGGTCCCTGTGGGTGCACTGAGAATCTCGAGAGTGAGCTAGAATCAGCCAGTCATTGAGGAAGTTGAGTACGCAGATGCCCACTTCCATTAGCATGGTAAGGGCGGCCTCTGTGACCTTCGTGAAGACACGAGGGGACAGGGACGAGCCGAAGGGGAGGACCTTGTACTAGTACATCGGGCCATCGGACGTGAGCCGTAAGAAGGGTCTGTGCTGAGGCAAAGTGAGACGTAAAGGTATGTATCCTTCAGATCTGCCGCTGCGAACCAATCTAGATGCTGGACACACATTAGAATAAGTTTCCGCATGAGCACTTTTGAACGGGAGTCTGTGTGAGGCCCGGTTCAGAACTCGCAGGTCCAAGATTGGCCACCACGCACCGCCTGTCTTGGGTACGATGAAGCCAGGGTTGTAGAACCCTGGCTTTATCTCGGCTGGAGGGACGGCTCTATCACAGTGCCTGGCAAACAAAATCATGTCATCGAGTCAGATGGTCCCGGCCCGCCAGCGCAACGGGTCTGAAGCATAAGCAACTGAGGGGACATTCGCATATGATGTACTCGGTGGGGCTTGCAGCGGGGGGAGCAGGTAATATGTCAGGGAGCAAAGTTGCGTCCCGAAACAATTGTGCTGATAAAAAAAAACTCAACGCACTTATCTCCCTCCGTGTACCCGGCTGGGGCAGGAAAGTGACTGAGGAGGAGGTCCTATGGAGGTGTCCTCTAAACTCGTCAGAACCGGCCCACCAGGAGTCTACATTTTCCTTACTTTTTAAGGAAACGCTGTCGAAGCAACCAGGGGCAAAGCTGCACTTCCGTGCAGAGAAGGATAAAGCCTCTGATATGCGCTGTAGATCCAACAGCAATGCTCTACAGAGGTGAGTGGAACAGTAGTTAACTCAGCTCGCTGATCGCACAACCGCTCGGCTCCGAAGAAGAAATCTGAATGAACAGATGCATGATTCCCTCCATTTATGCCTGTATGTCCAAGGTAGGGACATGCAAATTCTGTCTGCCAAATTCTCATTGGCCTTTTCTCAAGTTCAGAGGTAACTGAGGCCTTCAAGAAAGTCAGAACAGGATACACTGCCATATGGCAACTCTTTAACACAATGAACTGTAAAAATTATGATTTAAACAACTTTGCAGAAGTTTTAACAGAAGTATTAATGTAAGTGCTTTTATAAAATTACAAGCTTCACATTTCTGCCTTTAAACCCTCCAAACATTGTCCCCATTTACTTCCATTGTAAGTGCCTCCCTGTAACCTTGAATTTTGTTTTTTTTAAAAGAAAACGAGAGATGAGTATAAATATATTTTTGTGGTTAGCAGCATTATGCCACAAATGCTGTCGATTAAGCTAAAGTTGTATTGAACCCGGAATATTCCTACTGTGCATTATATTTTAGCTTTTTCTGAAAAGTGAGAAAGTGAAAGAAAATAAATGGTGTCCAAATGGCTACAACCTACCATACAGGGTTAACCTTATGTGAACCTGCGTCCTCCTGCACGTACATTGTGTTTTAACTTTGCTATATGCTACACATAATTTAATTTGATATAAACCGAATTATCTCAGTTCAGCACAGTGTCATTAAAAGGTTAAACTTTTGAAGCACAGAGTCATGTGACAAAACAACATGCCACCAATCTCACTGAAGTCTATCTTTGGGAGAAATGCCAACTACATCTTAGGTTAGTTTGAAGATTTTACAATCTCTTTTTATCAAAAGAGTAACATCTCTAGTTTTAGTCAAGATGCCATTTTAAAATTTCCAGTAATTATTGGGACACAATGCTAAACACAATGACCTCCCACGAGGACAATGAGACTTATTTACCTTAGAAATCCTATATTCACTGTGCATTATCACATTGAGAATCAATGGGTTCATTCAAAAGCTGAAAAATGTTTCTTTCAGAGGCTGTAAATGGAGTTAAGATAAAAATATGGTGCATTTCAAACTGTTCTGAGACCAGTGCAGACAAACAACACAATGGAGTTTAAGTAATTCCCTAAATAGGGAGCAAGGGAGCAATTGAGCATCCTATAGATTTCCTTTGCAGCCAAGTGCATTCACTCCAAACTTCCAAAAATTCAGTTTCAGGCTGCAGATGATGTTTGTGCCACTCAATATGGTTGGCAGACATGGGATAATGTAAATTAGTACTTAAATTCATAATTTATACTGTAATTTAGTTTTTTGCTTTTTACATGGTTGGCAGTGATTGGATGATGCTGGCTATTACTTTTAATCAGAATTAATAATGCTAATTTCTGATTGATAAAACGCTTCAGCACTGCTATCACTTGTTTTGTTTTTTTGACAGTGCAAAGAGAGAGAATTATAGTTTTTATAATTTTTGTATGTACTTTTCCCAATACACATTGTTCCAAAGCAGCTTTACAGAAAATCAGCTGTAATATCTGTAACGTCTTAAAATATGTATAAGCAATGCTCCTGGAAACATAATAAACAATTTGATGAAAAAAAAGATGACTTTCTATAGCTTGGTATTATTTAAAATTTCACAAATTATTATTATTATTATTACTGTTTACTAGTTACAAATCAAAAAGGGAATTAAAAAATTTGCATATCATTCGTGCTTGGGTCTCAGGAGGTTAAGAAAGTTTAGATATGTTTACTGAAAAACAGTAGTAGTTTTTAGCAGTGTTGTGCTCTCATGTTATTGGATGGTTTTTAGTGGTTAAATGACTTATTCTTGACTGTGGTTAGTCAACAGTACATTTCTGCCTTCATTTTGTGATGTTGATTTTGTTGGAGCTTGTTGACAGACATTACCTTGAGACTGGTGTGCAGGGCTGACTCTGGCGGGTAAACAATGAAATGGCGTAGCGTGAAACCAAAGCCCTGAGAGTTCTTGTGGAGCACCAGTGTACGCGGGCCCTGCCAGGACACGCCCAACCCATCAGTCCTGCCTTTGACCACTGGACAAGTGTTCTCACTGGATGAAGTGATCCCATCTCTCCGCCCCTTTGCCTGGAGGAAACAATGATAAAGAATTATGTTTAGATATTCATTCATTTATTTAGTTGTTTCGTCCAAAGATACTATTCCAGTGGGATAAACTCTCACAACTGTAAAGTGATGCATCCACTGCACAGACTCATATTTCAAGTTTTCCCGAAATAAGCCTTGCAGGTTTAACTGCAGAATGAAAATGCATTCAAAAGGAATGCAAGTATGTGTAGCTGTCTGATGAACATGTCACAATAAATGTGATGATTGGTGAGCACTCCTTGCAGATTATTGCTAGAAATAACACCTTGTTGTTCTAAATGACTGTCCCAACTGCTCTGGATCTGTCAGTCAACATGAGCCACCTGTGCAAACAAGAATTGAGTATGTGAGGAAAAGTAACTGAAAATGGGAGGGTACGAGAAACATTTCTTCTCATTTGGGAACCATGATGTCATATTGTGGTGCCAACATTCTTTGCGGAATTCTTACAAGCCACTTACGGGAACGTTTCCTATCAGACAGAAAGAATAAATGTCAGAAATCTCTATGAAAATGAGCAGTATGAAAAAAATATTTAACACATAAATTGACCAGTCAAGATTCTTGAGTAATGGGACAAAACAGTTTGCAGAATTATGAAAATAAAACTAAATCTAAAATTGACTTATTTTTGAATAATTTGTTAAACATGTTCTGATGGATTCATCCATGTTATGGTGTAACCTCATGGTTCTCCTATTTTTCAAAAAAAAAAAAAATGTTTTTCATTGCTACCACCATCAGACATAAAATCTGATGAGATTAACAGTTGATGTTGAAAATAACCATAATACAGCATTTACATTACAGGCAGTAGCCATTCCATATTCCTGGTGTTGCGAGCTTCTAAGAGGACCTACTTCAATTCAAATCAAACAGCTTAGTAAGAAGAGGTGTGCTATGACTTTAATTAGTGATCAGGCATATGATAATCATCTGGCAGGCAAAAAAAAAAAAAAAAACATTGACAGGGTGAAAAAGCCCTTAATATATCTAGAAGAGAAAATCGTAGAGACATAGAGGGTGGCCTCTTTTTTAACTTTGGGCAGTAAAAAGCAAGTTTAGTGTCAACCTAGCCAACACCTATCAACACCTTAGTAACCACCCAGAACACCATATTTTGGCAAAAGAACATTGTAGCGGTATGAGAGTTGGCTCTTTTGACCCAGGGCAGAGTATTAAGGCAATTGGTGATGGCCCCCAGCTATATCTTTGGCACCAGAATTGCATAAAGACATGGGAATAAGCTCTTGTGACTTAGAAAAATGTAGTGAGGCTCTTGGTGGGAAATTGTAGCAGTGAGTATTGCCAAGGCAAGCAACAATTACATTTATGTTAGAAAATGTACTATATCTAGTTATTTTTGCAATTTCATTGGTGCCGATATTGGTGCAGAAATTACACACGTCACCTTTAACCCCTTACCTGGCAGGGGCACCTGTGGGCCGGGGTGAACATAGCTCTTATCGGGTTAACCCTACTCTTTAAAGGGTTAACCATGGTTACATATAGTAGGGTTAACCCTATAAGATATCATGATTTCCCTATTTTTGCAAGAAAAGACCTTTAAACTAAAATCAACCACCTCACTAGTGCTGTAGCTTTCATTATAACAGGAAGTATCTGGTTTGGACAGAAACAATTGTGTCCCGAAACAATTGTGCTGATAAAAAAAAACTCAACGCACTTATCTCCCTCCGTGTACCCGGCTGGGGCAGGAAAGTGACTGAGGAGGAGGTCCTATGGAGGTGTCCTCTAAACTCGTCAGAACCGGCCCACCAGGAGTCTACATTTTCCTTACTTTTTAAGGAAACGCTGTCGAAGCAACCAGGGGCAAAGCTGTCAACCCTGATGATTGTGGCAGCTATTCAGTCCATTTATATAAATAAGTCTTGACAACTAACTTTATAGAAAAGCAATCGTGCACTTCTCAGTTCTCTCCTCTTCACCTCCCGTAACTCCTCGTGTCTGTCTGCACCCAGCAGAACTCCTACTCTATAATCCAGCAGGCCTGACACAGACCACAATCTCACCCCCCCTCTCATTCTCACTCTATTTCTGTCTCTCATGGTGTTTTCATTTCGCTATGCTTAAAGGCGGGTGCACACTGTACGATTTTAGCCACGTTTCTGCCGTCTGAGACAAATTTCTGGAATCCTAAAGGACTTCTCTCATTGCAGGGCAAAATCGTCAATCTTAAAACATTGAGTGTGACATTCACAGACGACCGATTAATAGCCTTTGCGATGATCTTCAGCCTCCAACGAAAGTTGGTCGGTGTCTGAAATTTGCATCGTAGCCGTATAGTGTGACTGTTATTACGATGGCCAGATGAGATATTCTGCTCCTCTCTTGCACCCTTCACTTGAAAAGAAACCATAGCAACATCTGTGCCCAGTTATCACTACACAAGCACTTTCAATATTTTTTTCTTCTTTTCATTTTATATAAAATGTTTTAATAAAGAAATAAGCAGAAAATACTTTGAGGAAAAGTGTAACATGTCAGCAATATGAAAGCATATTCTCTGAATTAAATAAATACAGAGCTTACGAAACAAAAATAAATTATTGCATTTATTATTTATTATAATTATTGCATCATCGCATCGTTTTTTTTTTTTTTTACATTTATCATGCATATTTACACATTTATTTTAATTACTGTTTTACTTTTAATAAATTTACTTTAAACACCTGTAAACTTCTTTAGTTAAGATTCAATTTAATTAAATTCTCTCATCGTGTACTCACCCTCATGCCATCCCAGATGTTAATGACTTTCTTCTGCTGAACACAAATGAACATATTTAGAGGAATATTTCAGCTCTGTAGGTCCATACAATGTAAGCAAATTGGTACCAATATTTTGAAGCTCAAAAATGCAGCATAAAAAACAAATCTATAGGTTCAGAGGCGATATGATAGGTGTGGGTGAGAAACAGATCAATATTTAAATCTGTTTTACTATAAATTCTCCTCCCTGCCCAGTAGATGGCAATATGCATGAAGAATGTGAATCACCAAAAATAAAAGATAGAACGTTAAAATGAAAGTGGAGACTGATAGTAAAAATGACTTAAATATTGATCTTTGTCTTACCCAAACTTATCAAAAGATATGGATTAACCACTGGTGTCATATTGGATTACTTTTATGCTGCCTTTGTGTGCTTTTTGAAATTTGTACTGTGAGGACCAACAGAGCTGAAATATTCTTCTAAAAATATTTGTTTGTGTTCTGCACGGTTCCCTGCACTCTGATTCTGCATGGGCCTGCTCATCAGATTAGACAGACAAATAAAAGTGAAAGACAAAATAAAGGCGTGGAAGTAACATAATGAAAGAATGAATGTATTGTGGCATGTGTGAATTCCATTAAGTTTATCCTTAAGTCAGGGCATGTGCAGACACAGTTGGAGAGGCTAGCTTTAGAAAGAGAGAGAGCCTCCAAAAGGCTCCAAAATGCAGGATTCAACCACAAGGTTTCTCCCGGATCTGAGAATGCCAAACCCTGCTATTACCCCCCAAACATACACAACTGTATACACAAACACACAGACAGATAATTTTGTCTTCTCCCTATGGTCCAGTAATATCTGTTTATTTAAATCATCTATCTATCTATCTATCTATCTATCTATCTATCTATCTATCTATCTATCTATCTATCTATCTATCTATCTATCTATCTATCTATCCATCCATCCATCCATCCATCCATCTATCTATCCATCCATCCATCCATCCATCCATCCATCCATCCATCCATCCATCCATCCATCTATCTACTGTATCAGATGATTGCAACACACTCCAAAAAAGTTGGGACAGTCAAGTTTTTACCACTATATAACATCACCACTTCTTTTAATAACATTTATTAAACATTTGGGTGCCAAAGACACAATTTGTTAATGTCACAGTAGCTGTGACAGTAAATGTTGCTCCAAAATTTGTACATGTCAGTTACCCATGCCGTGGACACTGACACACCCTCATCCCATGACAAATAGGGGCTTTTGGACCTGATGCTGATAACAGCCTGGATCGTCATTTTCCTCTTTGGCCAGGAGAACACAACTGCTGTTTTTTCCAAAAACTAGGGATGCACGATAATAGTGAAAATGATAATCACGATTATTTTGCCCAAAATTTTAATCACGATTATTAATCATGATTATTCTGTTTTTAAAAAATATTTTTTGTAATTACATGGCTGCACAATTTGAACAACATCAAAAAAGTACTGTTGCCACTGCTTAGCTATCAATTCTTTAAAAAACAAAAAACATAATATTACGTTACAGTTCTCATTTGCTAAGACATGCTTAATAAAAATGGGATCCACTTGATCTTCATCATCACCTTCTTGCACAGCAGAAGACTTCTCTTGCAAATGTCTTAACACTTTTTCATTTGTTTCACACATTTGTCAAAACAGTTTCCACAGATCTCATTGAAAGACCCCAATCTCTATTGGATTAACTGTGTTGAACAAAAGGGAAAAAACTATTCACAGCTGATAGAAAGTACTTGCATAATTATGAATCTCTAATGCACCAGAGTGAAACTCGTTTCCACAATTCATCAATCAGCAATCAGTCCTCATCCGTCTATAAAAGATGCCACCTCTGTGTTGCTATTTGCAAGCATGGATCAAAGAGGCCAAAGGCACAGAAGGAGAGTAAGAGGCCATTGCAAAGGGGCCCGAGGAAGAGGAGTTTGCATGCATGGTGGAGGAGCCCCAGCAAGAGGAGAAAATAGAGCTCAAGTTTCAAATGAAATTCGGGCAACATTTATTGACCATGTCATCAATCATGGCCTTGTTCTTTAGAGAGGCTGGACAAAGGGTCCAGCCAATTCTGAGTCGGAGCACTGTGGCATCTATTGTCAGGCTTTTTCGGAATGAGAACAGGTAAGTCACAATGTTACTCTATACCACTGTGTATTTCAGCTTTACTGTATTGCCCTGTTGGCAATACATAAAATGTTGTTATAGTGATTTAAATATAGCACAGGGTGAATAATACAATATACAGATAACTCCATTTTGTTTTTATTAGCATTTTCCATACTGTCTTAACTAGGGCTTCACTGATTATTGGATCAGATATTCATAGTTATACTAATTATCAGAGTTGTTATTTTGTCTGATCTGATTCCAGATACATTTTAAAATGGCTCTGATGCCACCTTCTCTCTGTAAAAGTTTATTGCTTGTAGTCTGAATCAATGTCCCACCCATAGAATTATTGGATTGGTTATATGTCACAAGTAAATGGCTAATCAACACTGTACTTCATATTCGTGGGGGAGAGATGAGAAAGAGGAATGCAGCAAGAGAAATATGCATCACTGAGAGGACGAGCTGTTTTCAAAGGAAAGAATGCAGATACTGAATTAATTAATGTGTTTTTGCACTCCGCACGAGTTGCCTCTCTCCCTCGGACCGTGACATGAGGCACCATATAGTAGAGCTGCAGATGCGGTTATTTCAATGACAGTAGACCATAATGGAGAAATACAGTGAGCAGCAATATACTGTAGATGGGCAACAGAGAGAGTACTCCGCAGTATGAGCTGGTGTTTTTACATGTTATAGCTGATGATGGCATTGATAGTGGTAGCTAGCTAACCAATGTCAGGAGGTTTAGCAAATGTAATTTCAACTTTGCCAGCATTAAATCTTTCACCTCTGTTCTGAATAAATTCCTGTTGCTCTTTTTACACTTGACTAAACGGCCTGCCAACAAGCAATGTTGTTGATTCGTGTCTGTTATCACGTTAATTCCTAACATTCTGTTATGAGCTATTTAGTTCATTATTTTTATATATTTAAAGTTTCAGTTAAAAAAAAAATGCTGCTAGGAGCTCACTCTACTCTATGTTTGAAAAAATAATGTTGATATGCTCTGTTTTGCAGTATTTCATTAAACACATGTTCATTGGCATTTAAAGGACATTTTGTGTTGGATTTTGTATTTTTTTTTAATTAAATGTTTTACTACAAATGTGTATCGGCCCCAAATATTGGTTATCAGTCTCCTTGATTGATAATAATCATTATAGGCCCTGAAAAAAACATATTGGTCAACCCCTAGTCCTAACTTTTTCAGAACTGGGTTGTACCTTTCATTAATCAAACTGATAGGAGACATGATTCTCCCAAGAAACCTAAGGCAATGTGCATTAAACAAAAGCAAGAAATCTCTTTGATATCACTGAGACCTCCAATGCTGTCCATTAATGCAATAATTCACCATGTGTTAAGCAGTGTTAAACACTATTGGCATGAAGGAAAGATGGAATTTCTGATATTAAAAGAAAGAATGTGATAAAAAAATACTAATTTAAAATCTAGCGGCACTTGGTAATATTCGACATCCAGCGCAAAGGTTACATTTGCTTTCTGTTTTCACGCTCCCTATTATTGAGTTAAGTTTGCAGTAAAGCTTGACTTAACTACATGCTTGTGTCTCATCTCTTTATTCTTATGTCAACTGGCATATAGTGAAAATGAATGATGGGATGGCGAAGGAGAACACGAGTTGGGAGTTGACTGCTACAATCAAATGTTTGTTGTGAAATCCTAAAAGACGTGTCCAAAAACACGATGGTAATCCCTTCACATGTGGAGAGAAAATCTAAAGGTCAATAATACATATATCCCCTATTAAACATTTTGAATACTCATATCAACATTGTAATTGAATCCCACTGTAGTGTGTGTGTGTGTGTGTGTGTGTGTGTGTGTGTGTGTGTGTGTATGATTTGGAAGTATATTGCATCCTATTTCACACTTTTCCAGCCTGTGATCTAAATGTATTCTTTGCTTGTCTTTTCCTCACTTTTAATCCTCTTTGAATAAAAGTATCTTCTTAATGAATAAATGTAAATATCCAATGTGACTGATACAGAGTTTTACCTGTTGAGACCATGCAAGTGTAGCAGACTAAAAACAAACCAATGTCCTACATTCCTTCAGTCCAGCATTGTTGGTTTAGGCCACAGTTTATGACCAGCTGATGATGGGTTAAGAAAGACCAGACACCCTTTTCTCTGGGGGTGAAGTATTTCTGGAGTTGATTAAGGGCAATTTGCTCATAAATCAGGGAACTTGAAATATAATGTAGACTTTATGTTGACCTATAAATATACATTGCAAATTATCCTCAATATACCCCATATTGTGAGTAGTTGAGTATGTTTTCAGTCCTTAATCTTGGCAGGCTATACTGCTATTCACCCACACACACTCACAGACAGTTGCCAGATACAATATTCTCTAAACAGCTGAGTGGGTGATCCTGCCTGAAAAGTTGAGCGTAATTAATATTGAGTGTTTAATCCCTGACACCCTGCCCTATGACTGCAACATACACATCATAAAACAAATGATTGAACAGAGGTGGGGGTGTGTGTGTGTGGGTGTGTGTGTGTGTGTGTTTTTAAAACCTGTCTTTCAGCTCTTTCAATTCCGCTGGTGCTCTGTTAAACAGGGTTTTCCACCTTTACAACAATGTTAGAATCCAGGAATAACGAAAAAACTGAATTGCAGGGAATTTGAATGAATGTATTCCTATCCGTCATCATTGGATGGTTAATTACACAATCATTGCAATTCTGCTGTAAAATGTTCACTTTGTGGACCTAAATGCGAGTTAAATGTTTTCCCAAACAGATCAAGTTTTTAAAGTTGATGCTGTATCAATTTGATTAAATAAACAAAAACTACCTCCCTACCCTAAACCTGATAGTGTCATTAAAACAAATGTGACGTGAAAATCGCAATTCCTTAAGCAATTTCAATTCATGTTTTGACTCTTTGGAACTAGTGCTCCAATTTTTCATGTTGCAAGTGCAACATTCTATCAGTTGAGGTAATGTGCAACTTGATTGCACTTGAACAAGCTTGAAAATGAAGTTGGTTATTTAATGCAAAAGTTCAAATGTATCGCTTTACAAGTCAAGTGCTATAATAAAAATGTTTAAAACCAATAGAGTCAGTTAAACCCCAGACAATGATCATTTTGGTGTTTCTGTGTGGTGGTAACTGAAAATGTTTAGGTCCAAATCCATGAGCTAAAAGTTGAAGGTTCAAATCCAAATCCATGAGCTAATAACATTGTGCCCTTGAGCAAGTTACTTAACCCCTGAATGTATGTGTATGACAATTTACTTTGGATAAAAGCATCTGCTAAATGACAACTTGTTTACTCACTATTTTGAAAACCTGACCACACAACAAAAACCAATAACAGAGCAGGGACCACAGTGTTGGTACCAGTGCAGTGAAGGCATATAGTACAGTATGCTAGTGTGTTTTAACAAAGTTATTACAACAAGAACAACAGCTGGCAACCTTTTGTTTCAGCCTAATAAGCCATAAGGAAAATATAGTTAAAAGTCTTAGTTACAGTGAGTGAATGAACTCAAGCTGTTTAATTAAATACATTAATTAACACATCTTGTCTCCTCGCCTTCATTGGAAGACTACAGTTTTTTTGCAAAGAGGAAGAATTGGCAGGTTAATTTATGAATAGGTTTTGATGGTTTTCAAACATGGTGATGAAGAATTTGCCTTTTTAGGAAAACATGGAATAGTTGGCCCAACTGGAGGGGCAATCCAACCAAGCATATTTAAAAGTGGTTGAGTTTGGTTTGGGTTAGCGTCTGATGTAGTCTTATGTGTGTATGTCTGGCCAACAGCTGTCTGCCTGTACAAAAAAAAAAAGAATATTCTATCCTGCATTCTAAGAGATTAAGCCTTTAAATTATCTTAAAGACATTATTTAGAGTAATACCATGTTTAATTTTCGACAGAAAATAAAACAAGTCTGTGAGGAATAGATTTAAAGTCTCTTCAGTGGTTGCACTTTTGTTTAAAATGGTGTTGATAGTTCAGCTGATGAAACATTGAAAAAACAGCTTTCAGAAGAGCAAAAATGGCAGAGAACATGAGTTGTGAAAATTAAAAGTGATCTAGTACCTATATACAGTTCATGTCATGTAAAAGAAGGTAAGTCTATCCCTCACAGCCTTGTTTTTATTCCCGTCAAAAATGAAATATGCTGCTACTACGAAGAGGATCTATAGTGTATACATACAGTATGACAGAACAAATCAACAACACTCAGACTGTATGCACAACAAATCTAGACATTCCCTAAATATATCCTATAATCTATGTGCTTGAAGCAAAACCACACTAATCAGTCAGTTTCAACAAACACTCACAGTCACCAAAGGGTCTTTATGATCCCTTATGTAGTGCCTTTACTTTCTAGTTAGTGCTTTTGACACCCCACCACTAGCCATGTGGTTTGAGTCATATCTAAGAAGTGTGAGTAAAACACAAAATTAGATCTTTCCAAAGTTGATTTCAATATTTAGAGCAGTCCGATATCATTCACATAATCAGTTGACAGAGGATGAGTATACAGAAAAAACATGACGGACGGACGGATGGACGGACGGAAAGACAGACAGACAGACAGACAGACAGACAGACAGACAGATAGATAGATAGATAGATAGATAGATAGATAGATAGATAGATCTTACCCTGCAGGTCTGTGAGGTTAACGGGAGGACTTTCCCACCGATAGTGCTGTTTGTGATTTCAGAAGTGTCAGTTTGGAGGATCGAAACTTTTATTTGTGGTGTTTCCCCATGGAGCACAGCCACCCAGATACAACGAGGTTCTGGTGAGCTGCAGTCCACCCCTACCACATCCTGAAAGCACCATTCCTTAACCCCTAGACGAGGGCACACTGCGGGCATCACCAACGGCAACTGACTCCCTGACCACATCACACATAAACAGGCACGGGAGTGTGTAAGAGCTCACATACAAAAGCAAACTTGCCAAAGCAAACTGCTCATCAGAATCACAAAAGATCCATCCATTTAGACATTTCAATTCGGAAAATTAAGAATCAGATCACTAGAGATAAAGAGTTCAATGCTAAAAGTCAAGATGAAGATGTGTCCATTCTCTCCCAAAAACCGGAAAAATTCCAGACAATGCTTCTGTGCAACATGCCTAAATCTCCTCATATATCCTTAATCCATGCTGGTGACTTTCTTCATGGATTCCACTGTTAAACTGATAAGTTCCATATCACAACGGCGAACTCCAGACCATCCATGTTCACACATGAGCAACGAGAACATTACGACTGCAGTGGCACCTCCAGAGATGAGATCGATTCCAGGATGCAGGAGCAAATCCCTGTCTAGCAGTGTGTGTGTGTGCTAGTGTGTGTGGCGAGCACGTGGCACTGCTGGCAAGATGTATATCCAGGGAAACCGGTTGCAGGATGGAAAATGTATTCAATCTGGATTTTTAGTCCTAACAGTTTTCCCCTCTAGCTGTGCTTCACTCTTTTTTCCTTCTGTCCTTCACTTTCTAAACTGTTCACCTCCTCTTTCTCTCTCTCTCTTTCATTCCCCTCTGTCATCTCCAGACAGACTCCGAACTCCAGCTCTCTGTGTCACTATGAGTGGGCCGGCACCTCCCCCTTTTCTCTTACTTGCTGTCTCCTTCTCTCTCTCTCTTGCTCTTATTCATTCAATAATCTTTTTTTCATCACTCCTTTTTTAATCTTCTTGCTGCTTTCTGGCTTTTCGCTCTATCTCTCAGACTCTCATATCACAATTTATCCAGCTTTTAAAGCGTTGTTTTCTTCTTGACATCTGTATCTCTCCAGCTCTTTCTCTTCCTTTATCACTGTCATCTCGTGCAGTCTCTCATATCAGCCCTTATCACTGTCTCCCCTCCAATACTACTATCTAATCTTTGAATTTCAATAATCATATTTCCAATCTGTTAGTTCTAAAAACAAAATATGAAAAGAATCAAATTCCGACATGAAAAGAAACACTTTCTGAGGCAAATCTAGCAACACTGTAACCACAGTGACCAAAAGTTCTGTTTTTCTAAAGCCCATGAAGTCCAACAGAGTGTTAGTGTCAAACCGACCACTAGAAATTTCCCTGCTCTCTAAAAGTCCACTTAGAGAAAGAGACAAATAATGGCTCTGCTAGCAAACACAATGGAAGTATAATAACAAATGGGGGCTCGTCCGCTAGTTTTTTGTATTGATTTAACGAATGTTTCATGTTTTGATTTAACAAGTGGAAGTGGCCGCTTGTCAACTGTATGAGTAATGAACACGTGGTAAAATGTACTCCTATTTTTGTCTTGCTGATATAAAGTGTAAAGCAGTAACGATCATTAGTAATGGAGTTAGATGTCAGATCTTTTATATCAAAACCTACTATACAGCAGTTTGATGCATTTCGAAAGAAAGATCTATTACAGATAGCTGAAATTTTAGAGGTTTCTGTATTGAGCTCTGCACCTAAACAGGTAGTTAAAGCTGAAGTTTATGCTAAACTGGTTGAACAAGGTTTTTTTTCTGTTGATATGGAGAGCGAAATTGGGAAGAGTGATATTTTAGATACTGCTAAAACTGATTTGACATCTCAATCAGATCCTTTGCTCTTGTTGAAAGTAAAAGAAGTGGAGTTACAAATAAAACGACAGGAACATGAAAATCGTTTGGTACATTTATGTGAGCTAGAGTTGGTGCATGAGGAAAAGGAAAGGGAGCGTGCGTTTAATGCTGTTTCACCTGTTGTGACTCCAGTCCCTTCATCTGTTCAGCCTGCTGCTGGTAACTTGTTTGATCCAAGTAGATACATTAAGCTCGTTCCTCCTTTTCGAGAGTCAGAGGCCGATGCATATTTTATCGCATTTGAGCGCATTGCTGCTAAACTAAACTGGCCTAAAGATATGTGGGGGTTAATTTTACAATGTAGTTTAGTAGGTAAAGCTCAAGAAGTATGTTCTGCTTTGCCCATCGAGGAGTCGCTTGATTATGATTTGGTGAAAGCTGCTGTTTTGCGAAGTTTACTGAGCTTGTGCCTGAAGCGTACAGGCAGAAGTTTCAGTAACTATAATAAATCGGCTAAACAAACGTTTGTGCAGTTTGCACGTGATAAGAGAGTTCTGTTAGAGAAGTGGTGCGCCGCTTCTAAAACTACTACGTTTGAGCAATTTCAAGATCTGATTCTGTTGGAGGATTTTAAAAATTGTTTTCCAGATAATTTAGTGGTTTACTTAAATGAACAAAAGGTTAAGTCCCTCTCAGCTGCTGCAGTGTTGGCGGATGAATATATCCTGACACATAAAACTGTTTTTTCTTCTGTTGCTAGTTCGAATCCTGGTACTTCGATGTTTCCATGTGTGCAGAAACCCTTGATGTACACTCGCTCAATGAAACCTATGGTGCGTTCTACAGCCCAGGGTAAGGAAGAGAGCAAGAGTGTTGAGAATAAAAGAGTTTGCTTTTATTGCTTGGACCCAAATCATCGTATTGTTGATTGTAAAGCCTAAAAGTGTAGCTAATGTTGTTCTTGAGTCAATGTCTGGTGCTGAGAATTTTTCAGACAGTTCTGTATTTACTCCCTTTGTGTTTAAAGGTAGTGTGTCAGTTTCTCTGGATGGTACTGTGAATTCAATCACGATTTTGAGGGATACGGGGTCAGCTCAATCGTTTATATTGGAAAGTGCATTACCATTTTCAGATGTGACGTACACTGGGACTGATGTGTTGGTTCGTGGAATCGAATTGAATTGTGTTAAAGTTCCTCTTCATATTGTGTTTTTGACCTGTGATCTTGTTTCAGGTCCTGTAAAAGTGGGGGTACGCTCAAGACTGCCTGTAGAGGGCGTAAGTTTAATCTTGGGAAATGACCTGGCCGGTGCTAAAGTTTTTTCTCACCCAATTGTAGCGAAGAATCCGCTTTGTGATGGGGAGCTTGCCAGTCGATTCCCTTCAACATTTTCAGCTTGTGCTGTCACTCGTGCACAAGTACGCAAAAATGAGGATGTGATTGATCTATCTGACACTTTTATGGTTTCTCCAGATTCTCTGTCTGAGCTAAGGTTATCTGTGGATTCCAGTGTGGGTAACACAGATGAGCAACCTGATCAAGAAGCTTCCCTGACGATGGGGAGAGAACAACTTGGTAAAGCCCAGAAGTCTGACCCTTCTCTAACGCGCTGTGTTGAGGCCGTGGAGGATAAAGTGAAAGGAGGTAATGTTGATGGAGTACAGTATTTCTGGGACCGAGGCGTCTTAATGCGTGAGTGGCTGTCTTGTAATGCGAAAGAGGCTGGGTTAAGTCCAGACTATCAGATTGTATTACCCTCTGGTTATCGAAAAGCTGTGCTTAAACTTGCTCATGACCACCCATTGTCTGGTCATTTAGGCAGTACTAAAACATTTATGCGAGTGGCGAAATATTTTTATTGGCCTGGTTTAAGATCTGCTGTGTCAAAGCATTGTCGTTCATGTCACGTGTGTCAACTCGCTGGTAAACCTAATCAAATAATTCGTCCGGCTCCTTTGCAGCCGATTCCAATGATGGGAGAACCATTTGAGCGACTCATTCTAGACTGTGTCGGCCCCCTTCCGAAATCGAAAGCGGGTTATCAGTATATTTTGACACTAATGTGTGCGACGACTCGTTTTCCAGAGGCAATACCATTGCGTAATATCAAAGCGAAAACCATTGTAAAAGAGCTGATTAAATTTTGTTCAACGTTTGGGTTACCTCGTGTGATCCAGACTGATCAGGGAACAAATTTTAAATCTAAAATGTTTGAGCAAGTGTTAAAGGGAATTTCCGTTAATCACGTAGTGTCGAGTGTGTATCATCCGCAGTCGTAGGGAGCTCTAGAGAGATTTCACCAGACGCTCAAATCAATGATGCGGGCGCACTGTGTAGAAGCCGGTAAGGACTGGGCTGATGATCTCCCTTTGCTTTTATTTGCGATAAGGGAAACCGTTCAAGAATCATTGGGGTTTAGTCCTGCGGAGCTCATTTTTGGACATACGGTTCGGGGCCCTTTAAAGCTATTACGCGAGCAACTTGTTATTGATAAAACACCGCTTGTTCTTGTATCCGAGTATGTTAGTTCTATTCGTGAACGTGTTCGCAGGGCTTGTGAGATGGCAAAGAAAAATTTGGATGAAACACAGACTGAGATGAAGGAGCGTTACGACCGTAAAAGTGTCGCTCGTACTTTTCAGCCTGGTGAATCTGTTTTGTTGTTAATGTCAGTGCCAGGGTCTGCTCTGCAACCAAGATTTTCAGGTCCCTATAAGGTGATTAAAAAGTTGAGTGATACGAATTATCTGATTTGCACGCCTGAACGTCGGAGGAAGTCGCGGATGGTTCATGTTAACATGTTAAAGTCTTATGTGACAGACGAATCTACCCTTGTTGTCAAGTCGAGTGCCGTCGTATCGTCTGTAGTAAATGAGGTGGAACAGGATTTTTCTGTACCTTGTGGTCGCTTGGCGAATTCCGTAATTTTAAGTGAGTTGGAGTCTCACTTAAATTATCTAGCTCCGGATCAAAGGAAAGATATCGTCGAGTTAATTGAAAGTCATTATTCACTCTTTTGTGACATTCCTTCGCAGACTACAGTAATTCAGCATGATATCGATGTGGGAAATGCGCAGCCCATAAAACAGCATCCTTTCCGGCTTAATCCGAAAAAGCGTGAGTTAATGAAAGCTGAGGTCGAGTATTTACATCAGAATAACTTTGCGAGTCCCAGTCTGAGTGCGTGGAGTTCGCCTTGTTTGTTAGTTCCCAAGGCTGATTCGTCAGTTCGGTTCTGCACTGACTATCGAAAAGTCAATGCAGTAACTAAACCTGACGCTTTCCCACTTCCATGTATGGAAGACTGTATCGATCGTGTTGGTCCCGCAAAGTTTGTTACGAAATTAGATCTTCTTAAGGGATATTGGCAGGTTCCTCTTACTCCTCGGGGCTCAGAGATTTCAGCGTTTGTGACCCCTGACGATTTTATGCAGTACTCTGTTATGGCATTTGGAATGCGAAACGCACCGTCCACATTTCAGCGCTTAATGCGTATTGTACTAAGTGGAGTACAGAAGTGTGATGCCTATCTAGACGATATTATAATATATTCTTCTAGTTGGGAAGACCATTTGAGTTCTTTGCGTGAAGTGTTTTCACGTTTTTGTGATGCATCTCTGACGGTAAACCTAGCCAAATGTGAGTTCGCCAAGGCAACAGTGGTTTACTTGGGGAAAAGAGTGGGTCAGGGTCAAGTATGCCCGGTTGATGCGAAGATTGCATCAGTTGTGAAGTTTCCAGTACCACTGAATAAGAGAGAACTACGTCGATTTTTGGGAATGGCAGGATACTACAGAGGGTTCTGTCGTAACTTTGCCAGTGTTGTATCACCATTAACCGATCTCCTCAGCACTGCTAGAGTATTTGTGTGGTCTCCTGCTTGTGAGCAAGCTTTTGTGCAGCTAAAGATTTGCTATGTAATGCTCCTGTTTTGGCAGCGCCAGAGTTTACGCGCTCTTTCAAGCTGGAAGTGGATGCGTCTGCTACTGGGGCTGGTGCAGTTTTACTCCAAGAGAGCGAGTTGGTTGTTGATCACCCAGTTTGTTACTTCTCGAAAAAGTTCACGTTATGTCAATGCAGGTATAGTACCATCGAAAAAGAGGCCCTTGCGTTGCTATTAGCGTTGCAACATTTCGAGGTGTATTTAGGTGGAAGTTCATTTCCAATTGTGGTGTATACCGACCACAACCCACTTGTTTTTTTGGCTCGTATGTCCAATTCGAATCAACGTTTAATGCGTTGGGCATTGATAATTCAGGAGTTTAATTTGGATATTCGACATCAAAAGGGCTCGCAGAATACTGTTGCGGATGCGTTGTCCCGAATCTATGGTGCTGAAGAGTAAGATAATTGCTGTTGTGCAGTGTGTAGTAGATACAAACTTCCTGTTAGCATCTTTTTGGTGGGGAGGTGTTACGTGGGAGTGTATTTGTTTTGTGTTGTTGGGGAAAACAGTGTATTGGTGTAGTTTTCCTTGGTGTGTTCTCTCTCTTTTCTCTCTCACTGTAATGATTCACAGGTGGAGCTGCAAACGAGTGACCTGATTGGTGACGAGAGTGTTTGGCGCTGTATTTGAGTCTCCTGAGTCATGGATCCAGGAGTCCCCACTCTCATGGCTTCCTTGACGAAGAGTTGTGTTATTGTGATCTCTTAGTGCATGTTAAAGACATTTGATGTGAATCACAACCTTATGTAAGTTGTGATTTGTTATGTTAAATTTTAAATTTTAAATTTTAAGATAATATAAATATTAATACACTAACTGGGGACTTAATCGAAAATGTCTCATCATATAAGTATTTAGGTTTTTTGCTGGACAACAAACTTTCTTTTAAAGTTCATGTTGAAAAGCTTGTAAAAAAGCTGAAACTAAGGCTGGGGTTTTACTTTAGGAATAAGGCTTGTTTTATCTGTTAGCTAGAAAAAAACTCGTGCAGGCTACTTTTTTGTTTTGGACTATGGTGATGTTGTCTACATGCATACTGCCTCTAATACTCTCCACGCTTTAGATTCTGTGTATCATAGTGCTCTACGTTTTTTAACTAACTCTGGTTTCCGTACTCATCATTGTACGCTGTATGAACTGGTAGGCTGGTCGTCATTAAGTCTACGTAGACAATTTCATTTGCATATTTTCCTATACAAGGCCATGTTGGGTAAATTGCCGGCATATCTATGTAATCTCCTGATGAAAAATTCCAGCAGTTTTCATCTCCGATCCACGAGGTGGCTTTCTTACCAGGTTCCAAGGGTTTTTACTGAGCTGGGGAAAAAGCCTTCTCTTACTTTGCGCCATGGTCTTGGAATAACTTGCAAAATTTGCTACATCTAACTGATCTAGTCCCATTAAATGATTTTAAGACCATGTTAAAATGCCATATAACTAAAAAATGTAACTGCCATATGTGACCTGTTCTTTTCTATGTGTGATGCTTGTTTGTTTGTTGACCATGTTGTATTTTGTACTTAAATTGTAACTGGTGTGCCGTCTTGGCCAGGTCTCCCTCGAAAAAGAGACTTTAGTCTCAAGGGACTTCCTGGTTAAACAAAGGTTAAATTAAAAAAAATAAAAAAAAAATAAAAAGTTAATCCACTGCCTCTTTTCACTCTGAAAGTCTGAAAACTAAAAAAACAAAAACACATGTACATATTTCTAACTAAATAAACAAATGGAGCAATGGGCACAGCGAGAGAGAAAATTTATATACACTGGCATCCACAAGTTTGGAACAATGTACAGATTTTGCTGTTTCGGAAGGAAATTGGTGCATTAATTCACCAAAGTGGTATTCAGCTGATCACAAAGTAAAATCAGGACATTACTGATATAAAACAGCACCGTCACTTTTAAAAAAAAAGTTATTTTTTATCAAATCTGAACAGGCCCTATTTCCGGCAGGCATCACTCCAATACATATCCTTGAGTAATCATGCTAAATTGATAATTTGGTACTATAAAATCACTTGCCATTATATCAAACACAGTTGAAAGCTATTTGGTTTGTTAAATTAAGCTTAACATTGTCTTTGTGTTTGTTTTTGAGTTGCCACAGTATGCAATAGACTGACATGCCTTAAGCTCAATATTAGGTCAAAAATAGCAAAGAAAGAAACAGCTTTCTCTAGAAACTCGTCAGTCAATCATTGTTTTGAGGAATGAAGGATATAAAATGCTTGAAACTGGCAAAAAATTAATTTCATACAAAGGTGTACACTACAGTCTTCAAAGACAAATGACAACTAGCTCTAACAAGGACAGAAAGAGATGTGGAAGGCCACATGCACAATTAAACAAGAGGATAAGTACATCAGAGTCTCTAGTTTGAGAAATAGATGCCTCACATGTCCTCAGCTGATAGCTTCATTGAATTCTACCTGCTCAACTTCAGTTTCATGTACAACAGTAAAAAGTAGACTCAGGGGTTCAGGCCTTATGGGAAGAAATGCAAAGAAAAAGCCACTAATGAAACAGAAGAACAAAAAGAAAAGGTTAGAGTGGGCAAAGAAACAGACAATGGACAACAGATACTTGGAAAATAGTGTTATGGATCTTAACCACATTGAGTTTTTGTGGGATCAGCTAGACTGTAAGGTTCGTGAGAAATGCCTGAAAAGACAGCCACATCTATGGCAAGTGCTACAGAAAGTGTGGGGTGAAATGTAATCTGAGTATCATCTGAGACAAACTGACAGCTAGAATTCTACAAAGCTGTCATTGCTGCACGTGGAGTTTTTTTTTAATGAGAACTCTTTGAAGTAGTTTAAGTTTAAGAATATTTTTTTCAAATTGTAATAGTAATCTTTCACGTTGTGGCAGGGCGGAGGGCGGGGCCGGGTCGTGATCCTACACACCCGGTCCCGTATTATGCTAATTATGCCTCTGTGAGGTTTAAAGGCTGACTGCAGAGGGCCGTGCGGGAGAGAGAGATCGTTAGCGGACATGTCCGTCATGTGTTTGTGTCTTCTTTTAAGTTTATCATTAAACTATTATTTATGTTGACAAGCCGGTTCTCGCCTCCTCCTTGCCCATCCTTTAACTGTGTTACACTGGTGCCGAAGCCCGGGAAGGAGGAAGGATATGCCGTAGTAGAGTTCTCGCCACTACCGTCCACCCCAACGGAGCAGCCGCGGCCATCTGCCGGGGGACGAGGAGCCCAGCCGCCTGAAAGAAGACGATGGCCGGCGACCGCGAGGGGAGAAGGGGCTCCTAGCCAACCGCCTGGAGCGGTCAGGGCCGCTGCCAGGGGTTTAAGACCGCCGACCGCGAGCGGGGAGGGGCTCACTGGCGACCGCCTGGAGCGAGAACCGCTGCCAGGGGCGGGGGGAGACCCCTTCTGTTCCCCGAGAATGTGGTGGGGTGTTCCGTCCGCCAGGGGCTGGAGGACTGCTTCTGATCCGCCCGGAGAGGTGCGGCTGTCGTCCGATAGAGGGTGGAGGAGTGGCCGAGGAACGAGATGCGGTGTATCGGAGAACTGGCGAGTAAGAGGTTTTTTTTTCATCTCTCTCTCCTCCCTCTCTCTCTTACTGTCGCTCTGCGTTGGCCTTTATCCTCTTTTAAATTTGAGTTTTTTGGGGGGTACTACACTGTTACAGGAAGTACCCCCATTTTAATTATTTCTGTTTCCCTCCCCTTGTCCCCTCCCTCGTCCAGGTAGATGGGGATGACCTGCCGGCAGACAGCGCGGAAGGCGCGCCCTCCCGAGAGAACGAGGGAGGAATGTGGCAGGGCGGAGGGCAGGGCCGGGTCGTAATCCTACACAACCGGTCCCGTATTAGGCTAATTATGCCTCCGTGAGGTTTAAAGGCTGACTGCAGAGGGCCGTGCGGGAGAGAGAGATCGTTAGCGGACATGTCAGTCATGTGTTTGTGTCTTCTTTTAAGTTTATCATTAAACTATTATTTATGTTGACAAGCCGGTTCTCGCCTCCTCCTTGCCCATCCTTTAACTGTGTTACACACGTTATTACTGTCATGACTATACATTGTGATCAGTTGAATACCACTTTGGTGAATAAAAGTTCCAATTTCTTTCCATAAGAGCAAAATCTGTACATTATTCCAAACTTTTAGCCGCCAGTGTATATATATATATATGGATGGTAGCCAAAACCACAGAGTGCCAGAAACCTCACTGCAGCTGCTCTCAGTGGCCAGGCTCAAACAGCTGCATTAAAATAACACACACATGTACCCACAACACATGGACACAAAATAAAAGTTTTGATATATACAGTAAGGGATAAAGCACAGTCATCTGGTCATTATTGCAAAATAACCACAGGGTAATAAGTTCCCCAATGCTAATCGTTCTTATTTCATCCTGAAGGGGTTTATTATATGCAATATAGACCAGTTGACTGTACATAACCCCACTTATTACACGGCTACTTACCAAAAAGTAAATAAACGCACATTAAATATTGATATTATTTTATTATGCGAAAAGAAAGCAAGCACAGAGTGCTACAAGAGACATAAAACTACCATAGTGCATGAGATCGGTTGCCTAGGACAGTGTGAAATATACAGTTTATCAGTTGTTTACAAAAATATTTGATCACAGAATGTTGTTTTTGACCTATCAAGATTCAAATGTACATGACAAAAGTATTCCAGAGAGCTTTGTAATATGGTATGTAATTGTATACGTTAAATGTAATACATTTACAGAAATAACACCCCACACATACCACCACATCAACAGAAGACATGCAGACTAAATTAAAGTTTTTACATGTACAGTAATAAACTGTAAATCTATCAGGTCAAATTACACATTTTGACAATAACACACACACGCAGGGTCCAAACTTTACACATGCCAAGCGCCAAATGCAAGTAAAAATCACGATGGAGAGTATATGAAACAATGTTACCAATCTATAGTTCCCCTTCTGTCACTCACTCAAAGTTGTGTTGATTGAAGTGACACAAGGGGCTTCCTTCAGGAGCCTCGGATACCTCTTAATATGCAAAGGGCCAATGCCAAATTGGTGAACAGAATTTGCATGTCCCGCAAATTGGTGTTCTAACTGATCTGAAGACCCGCAGAGATGCACAGTCGGGTAAGTGCTCTCATTCCTACAGGGAAAGCTGGAGGGACGGCCGCCCCCCTCCACCTTAAAGGTATATGTTGCCGCTATAGCGGCCCACCATGATGCATGATGCCAAGACCTCAGAAAAAAACAATTGTGGACCTCCACAAGTCTGGTTCATCCATGGGAGAAATTTCCAAATGCCTGAAGGTACCACGTTGATCTGTACAAACAATAGTAGTCAAGTAGAAACACCATGGGACTACACAGCCATCATACCGCTCAGGAAGAAGACACATTCTGTCTTATAGAGATGAACGTAGTTTGGTGCGAAACATGCAAATCAATTCCAAAACAACAGTAAAGGACCTTGTGAAGATGCTGGATGAAACAGGTAGACAAGTATCTATATCCACACAGTCTTATATCGACACAACCTAAAAAAAGACTGCTCAGCAAGGAAGAAGCCAATGCTCCAAAAAGTTTGCAAGTGCACATGGGGACAAAGATATTACTTTTTAGAGAATGTGCTCTAGTCTGATTTGAAAGTTTGGTCAAAATTTTAAAAGTTAAAGCTTGGTCGCAAATGGGTCTTCCAAATGGACAATGACCACAAGCATACCTCCAAAGTTGTGGCAAAATGGCTTAAGGAAAACAAAGTCAAGGTACAGGAGCTGCCATCACAAAGACAGAACCGAAAAATCATGTGCAAGCAAGGAGGCCTACAAACCTGACTCAGATACACCAGTTCTGTCTGGAGGAATGGGCCAACATTCCAGCAACTTATTTTGTGAAGCTTGTAGAAGCTACCCAAAACATTTGACCCAAGTAAAACAATTTAACGGTAATGCTACCAAATACTAACAAAGTGTATGTAAACTTCTGACCCACTGTGAATGTGATGAAAGAAATAAAAGCTGAAATAAATAATTCTCTCTACTATTTTTCTGACATTTCACATTTTTTAAATAAAGTTGTGATCCTAATTTACCTAAGACAGGGAATGTCTTCTAGAAATTGTGAAAAACTGAGTTTAAATGTATTTGGCTAAGGTGTATGTAACTTCAATTGTAAGCCTGATCAGATTTGATCCTAAATTCCATGGATTTTATCCTACGTCAGAAGTGTGGAACAAATCGTCTCGGATTACATGTGTAACCCTTGTTCCCTGAAAAAAGCGGATCGAGATGCTGCGCTTTTGATAAGCGCTTTTGGGAACAATCCTGCATTGAGACCAGCTGTGAATATGTGTGTAACACGTCAATGAACATTGACCGGAATTTACAGTGAGGAAAATAAGTATTTGAACACCCTGCTATTTTGCAAGTTCTCCCACTTAGAAATCATGGAGGGGTCTGAAATTGTCATCGTAGGTGCATGTCCACTGTGAGAGACATAATCTAAAAAAAAAAAATCCAGAAATCACAATGTATGATATTTTAACTATTTATTTGTATGATACAGCTGCAAATAAGTATTTGAACACCTGAGAAAATCAATGTTAATATTTGATACAGTAGCCTTTGTTTGCAATTACAGAGGTCAAACGTTTCCTGTAGTTTTTCACCAGGTTTGCACACACTGCAGGAGGGATTTTGGCCCACTCCTCCACACAGATCTTCTCTAGATCAGTCAGGTTTCTGGGCTGTCGCTGAGAAACACGGAGTTTGAGCTCCCTCCAAAGATTCTCTATTGGGTTTAGGTCTGGAGACTGGCTAGGCCACGCCAGAACCTTGATATGCTTCTTATAGAGCCACTCCTTGGTTATCCTGGCTGTGTGCTTCGGGTCATTGTCATGTTGGAAGACCCAGCCTCGACCCATCTTCAATGCTCTAACTGAGGGAAGGAGGTTGTTCCCCAAAATCTCACAATACATGGCCCCGGTCATCCTCTCCTTAATACAGTGCAGTCGCCCTGTACCATGTGCAGAAAAACACCCCCAAAGCATGATGCTACCACCCCCATGCTTCACAGTAGGGATGGTGTTCTTGGGATGGTACTCATCATTCTTCTTCCTCCAAACACGGTTAGTGGAATTATGACCAAAAAGTTCTATTTTGGTCTCATCTGACCACATGACTTTCTCCCATGACTCCTCTGGATCATCCAAATGGTCATTGGCAAACTTAAGACGGGCCTTGACATGTGCTGGTTTAAGCAGGGGAAACTTCCGTGCCATGCATGATTTCAAACCATGACGTCTTAGTGTATTACCAACAGTAACCTTGGAAGCGGTGGTCCCAGCTCTTTTCAGGTCATTGACCAGCTCCTCCCGTGTAGTTCTGGGCTGATTTCTCACCTTTCTTAGGATCATTGAGACCCCACGAGGTGAGATCTTGCATGGAGCCCCAGTCCGAGGGAGATTGACAGTCATGTTTAGCTTCTTCCATTTTCTAATGATTGCTCCAACAGTGGACCTTTTTTCACCAAGCTGCTTGGCAATTTCCCCATAGCCCTTTCCAGCCTTGTGGAGGTGTACAATTTTGTCTCTAGTGTCTTTGGACAGCTCTTTGGTCTTGGCCATGTTAGTAGTTGGATTCTTACTGATTGTATGGGGTGGACAGGTGTCTTTATGCAGCTAACGACCTCAAACAGGTGCATCTAATTTAGGATAATAAATGGAGTGGAGGTGGACATTTTAAAGGCAGACTAAAAGGTCTTTGAGGGTCAGAATTCTAGCTGATAGACAGGTGTTCAAATACTTATTTGCAGCTGTATCATACAAATAAATAGTTAAAAAATCATACATTGTGATTGCTGGATTTTTTTTTTTAGATTATATCTCTCACAGTGGACATGCACCTACGATGACAATTTCAGACCCCTCCATGATTTCTAAGTGGGAGAACTTGCAAAATAGCAGGGTGTTCAAATACTTATTTTCCTCACTGTATAGCCTCGGCTGGTGATGATCATTAGATGCACCCGTGGCCAGGCTATAAAATAGATGTGTCACCAGCGTGTCGTCAGATATCTTTTTATGAAGAGCAGTCCTGGGACGTCCCAGTGTGGCAAAGAAGCGCAGCATCTCGTTCCGCTTTTTTCAGGGAACAAGGGTTACACATGTAACCCATAGCTTCACTATGATGCTGCGCTTTTGCTAAGCGCTTTTGGGAACGCAATACCCCAGCCGCACTACTGGGGCTGTCCAGACCCCTTTTGTGAAGTGTGCTCACAAAAACGCGAGAGGTCTCAGACATGAGCTTGAGATGTCGACTCAAGGACATAAGAGCCCGGAGTAGCATAAACATCTAAACCATAAAATCTGATGAATGTGTGTGGAGAGGACCAGCCGGCCGCATCACAAAATTGTTCAGACATGAGCTTGAGATGTCGACTCAAGGACGTAAGAGTCCGGAGTAGCAGAAATATCTAACCCATAAAGTTCGATGAACGTGTGCGGAGAGGACCAGCCTGCCGAATCACGAACTTGTTCAGGCATGAGCCTGCCATAAAAACTGATGAATGTGCACGGAGAGGACCAGCCTGCCGTGTCACAAACTTGTTTAGGCATGAGCTTGAGATGTTGACTCAAGGACGTAAGAGCCAGGAGTAGCATGAACATTCAAACTATAAAATCTGATGAATGTGTGCGAAGAGGACCAACCTGCCGCATCACAAACCTGCTGCAGAGGGACCCCTCTAGCCAAGGCTTTAGAGGAGGTGGGCCCTCTGGTGGAGTGAGCCCTGACACCTACTGCCGAAGCTTGACCGTGCGCCTCATAGGCCAGGGCAATAGCATCCCTCACCCAGTGTGACATAGTCTGCTTGGTAGCAGCCGCCCCCCTGTTGCGGCCCCCATAGCAGACAAATAATTGCCCTGACTTATGCCACTGGCTAGTGCGGTGGACATAAGTCTGAAGGGCACGGACTGGGCAGAGTCCGTGAAGTCTTTCTTGCTCCGGCATTAAAAACGGCAGGGAGCAGAAGGCTTCCAGAGTGACAGGATGTAGTGTCGAAAAGGGCACCTTAGGAAGGTAGTCAGGATGAGGATTCAGAATAGCTTTGGCCATACCTGGGGCAAATTCTAAACAGGCTGGCAAAATAGACAGAGCCTGTAGATCCCCGATCCTCTTAAGAGAGGTAATCGCCATAAGAAAAACCATCTTGAGAGTCAGAAGTCTGTCAGACGCTGACTCTAGAGGTTCAAAGGGAGTCTAAACCAGACCCTCCAGGACTATTGCTAAGTCCCATAAGGGAGTTCTGGTCCTAACAGGAGGCCTCAGTCGCCTGGCTCCACAAATGAAGCGAGCGAGTAGAGGATGCCTCCCCAAAGGCACCCCCGTCCATCAAGGCTTGACAAGCCGAAATGGCCGCCACATAAACCCTGAGAGTAGCAGGGCATATGCCTGCTGAAAGTTTTTCCTGCAGAAAGTACAGAACTGAAACAATTTGGCAATTAACTGGATCTGCACCATGTAAACTGCACCACTTTTCGAAGACACCCCATTTATTGGTGTAGATTCTTCTGGTGGAGGGAGCCCTAGCACTAAGAATGGTCTCGATAACCTCAGGCGACAGTCCTGTGTCCCTCAGTTGGTACCCTTCAGGGGCCAAACATGAAGTTTCCACAATTCGGTTTCCAAATATCGTCCCGAGCCTGAGACAGAAGGTCCCTCCTGTCCGGAATCGCCCAAGGCGAGCCGTCGAGGAGAGATATCATCTCTGAGAACCAAATCCTGTTCGGCCAGCGAGGCGCTATCAGTAAGAGGCAAGACCCTTGCTGGCGAACTCTGGCCAAGACTCCCGGGAGCAGAGAAACTGGGGAAACGCATACAGACACATTCTGGGCCATGTATGCCTATCAGCGTCCAGACCCAGGGGGGCTGGGTGACTCAGAGAGAAGTAGAGGGGACATTGCGCAGTCTCTTGAGAGGCGAAGAGGTCCACTTCTGCTCTGTAAAATCTCTCCCAAATTTCTTGTACTACCTCGGGGTGGAGTTTCCTCTCGCCCCTCAGTATGTTTTGTCTGGACAGAAAATCTGCTCCCACATTTAGGCGTCCAGGGATATAAACTGCCCTGAGTGACAGGAGCTTGCCCTTGGCCCAAAGGAGAATCCGACGTGCCAGCAAATTCAGGTGGTGAGAACGTAGACATCCTTGATGGTTTATGTAGGAGACTGCTGCTGTGTTGTCCACACGCACAAGGAAATGGCAGCCTCTCAGATGTCGGAGGAAGTATTTCAGGGCCAGAAATACTGCCATCAGCTCGAGGCAGTTGATGTGCCAATCGAGCTGATGACCCTCCCATTCCCCTTGGGCTGGGCGACCACTTAAGACCACAACCCAACCCATCAGAGAGGCGTCTGTCATTAGCATCCTGCGACGACATGACACACCGAGAGTTGGACCCAAGGTAAGAAACCGGGGTCTGAACCACATAGAAAGGGAACGAAGCGCTCGGCGTGTAACCCTTATTTGCCTTAGGGGACTGGCCCTTGGATGAAATCCCCTGGCTTTTAGCCACAGCTGAAACTGTCTTATATGGAGAAGGCCCAAAGGAATCACCATGGACGCAGATGCCATGAGACCCAGTATTCGTTAATACTGACGAACAGTGCAACCTTGACCTAGCCTGAGATTGCTCAGGGAGTTCTGGATGGACCTGACATGAGCGGGAGACAACTGTGCCCGCATCGTGATCGAGTTCCATATAATCCCTAGATAGGTAATTTCCTGGGTCAGAGAAAGAACGCTCTTTTTGACGTTGAGTCTCAGACCCAGAGAACCTAGATGAGCCAAGCCGATATCTCTGTGCTGAACTGCCAGTTCTTGAGACTGTGCTAGTATCAGCCAGTCGTCTAGATAATTCAGAATGCGGATGCCCTGGAGTCGAAAAAGGAGCCAGTGCTGCATCCATGCATTTCGTGAATGTGCAGGGTGATAGGGCTGGGCCGAATGGAAGAACCCGATATTGGAAGGCTTCGTCCCCGAAAGCGAACCTCAGGAGCTTCCTGTGCTGTGGCACAATTCCAATATCGAAATATGCCTCCATCAGATCGATCGTGACAGGCCAATTGTGATGTTGGATCTGAGACACGACCGACTTGACAGTTAGCATCTTGAACTTGAACATCCTGACCGAGCGGTTCGAGCCTCGAACATCTAGAATCGGACGCAACCCCCCACCCTTCTTGGGAACCAGGAAGTATCTGCTGTAATAGCCTGACTCTTTCTCTGGAAGGGGAACATGTTCTATGGCCCCTTTTACCAAGAGATTTTGCAGTTCTTACCACAGTAGACATGCCTGCTCCGGTCTTATGGTAGTGGGAACCACGCCGTTGAAACGTGGAGGGCGGCAAGCAAATTTAATTCTGTAGCCTCTTTCTACTGTCTTTAGAACCCAGATAGAAATACCTGGCAGACGTTTCCACGCTACCAGGTTCTCAGGAAGTGTTGAGTGTTCTGTGTCCTGGATTAAGGCAGGAAGCAACGGTGCACCCAACACTTGGTTGGAAGCCTCTATCACCCGAAACACCAAAGGCGGCGGGAGTGAAGAGGTTTCGTGAGGGTATCAGGAGGGCCGAAGTGGATGATACACGCACCCCATCCTGAAGGGAACTACCCTCACAAGGTTGGGTACAAGACCATCAGGGTTTCTTTCTTTTAGACATCACAGCCCTGAGGTCTTGCTTGGGAGGCTGCTGAGGGCGACGAGCCTGTCCCCAGTCCCTACGAGGGGGAGCACGACTTGCCACGCTCTTGAGCTCTTTGAGCCTCCCTCCTAGCAGAATCGGGGCGAGACTGGGTGGCCGACGGCCCTACCCCCTGAGTGTGGCGAGGAAGAAACTGCCAAAAGGCTTCCCCGTGGCTTTTTGCCACCTGGAATCTGGAGATAACTGTATTCATGGCATCTCCGAAGAGACCAGAAGGCGAAACCGGGGCATTGAGTAAGAAAACTCTGTCTTTATCTCTGATGCCTGAAAGGTTAAGCCATAAATGCCTCTCCGTACTGACTAAAGCAGACATAGACCGGCCAATGGCACTGGCTGACTGCTTGGTCGCACGGACGAGACAAATCTGTAACTCTATGAAGTTCTGAAAAAGCTTCTTCGTCGAGAGTTTCACCCGCACTCAGGTCTTTTAGCAGGTCAGCCTGGTATGCCTGTAACACAGCCATGGTGTGCAGCGCAGCACCAGCCTGACCTGCCGCTTGATAAGCCCTCCCCACTAGCATGGAGGTAGTTCTGCATGGCTTAGAGGGGAGAGCAGGTTTTTTCAAAGATGATGCCGAACCCGACGAGAGATAACCCGCAAGTGTCTCTTCTACCGGCGGCATCAATGAATACCCTCACGCCTCAGCACCCACGATAGTCGAATATAACGACGTCGAGGGCACATGAACGCGCAAGGTATAAGGTTTCCTTGTACCTCGCGCGTACATGTTCTCGCCTCCTCCTTTCCATTGATCACTTCACACTGGTGCCGGAAGCCCGGAAAGGACTTCCGGGCTATATATATATATATATAATCTTTTTCAGAGCAGAGAGAGAAAGGAAAGAAAGTTCTGCGCACTGCCTAACAATCTCTAACTCCTAACAAAGGGAAGACATTTTTTAGCAGGTTTGAGAGACACACAGCACAGAATGCTCTGAATGAAAAATATCTGACGACACGCTGGTGACACCTCTATTTTATAGCTTGGCCACAGGTGCATCTAATGATCATTACCAGCCGAGGCTATAAATTCCGGTCAATGTTCATTGACGTCTCAATGCAGTATTGTTCCCAAAAGCGCTTAGCAAAAGTGCAGCATCATAGTGAAGCTTTTTGTAAAGGGAACGGTATTTATAAAGGCAGAAACTGACGTGAAAATGTTCTTATGTGTACAACAACTGACAAGGATGCTTACAACTATTTTTGTGCTTATGCTCCAGTGTGCTATGAGTGTGACTTGATTTTCTTACTTTTACTGATGCAAATCTGAATCAGTGACTAAACTTTTGTTTTGGACCCTGCACACACGTGATGAAAATCTCACCAAACACGCAAGTCTTCTGTGTGTGTAAGACAAAAACACACACACATACCTGAAATTCATTACAAATGAGGACAGACAGGTTTCACCTGCTCAACAGTTAGACATGTACCAGCACGAAAACCTACAGCCAGAACATGTACACACTACAATTCGTGAACACACACAAAAACCTATAAGGAAGCGAACACTAAAACACTAAAACTATTAATTACTCAAATGTAAGATTATGTACAGTCACTCTGAATCACATATATGGCTCATATTTTATATATAAACACAAAGACATACACAAAAACAACAATAATTAATTTGTGTTATTATTATATTATTATAAAAGAGTATGCATACAAAGTTTAATGGAATATAAATCCAGACACACACACTCACACACTGGAAGTAAAGGCTTGATGTGTGTTTTGGGTAATTATGACAGATGTATAGTAATAGTAATTAAATGCATATCAAGAATTCCTGTAGCGTAATGTTAACCTCATCCTCGCCTCAGAGACACATGAACTAAACAAATACATCAAAGGCTTGCTAGGGAGAACATTTACAAACAAGATCTCAAGTTCTCTATGCCTTAAGCACAGCGCTATGTGATATGTCATATGAGCAAAGCCAGTGTGCATGGTCATGCAGATTTGATATTTTGAAGATATGAAAAAAATATTTTATTTTATTTTTAAAACACTGGACCTTAACGCTTCCTTAATTTACAAATTTAAAACCATGACTTCCACTGCACATAAATAAGTAATATTGGCATTATATTCATGCTGTTTACCCAGAACTGGCCCCCACAGTGAGCCTGGTTTCTCCCAGATCGTTCTCAAGGTGGTGCTATACTGCTATACTGATCATGTTTAAGTTTTGGCCCATAACTCCTAAACCGTTTGTCGCACTCAAGTATCTTCATTGGATTCCTTGGCTCAAGACGAACAAAACGTATATCTCCGATTTAATTTCCGTCAATAAAATATTTGCGCAAATTTGCATAATTCAAAAAAACTTGATACACATATTCAACAGCACATTTTGAGTCTGCATGCAAAATTGCGGTCGGAAAAAAGTACCTATAGGCGGCGCTACATCTAAAAAATGCTCATAACTCCACAACTGTATCAATGAAGTTGAAGATTTGTATGCTTCTTGTAGGGGCCAAATGCTAACATATTCTACAATATGACAATATGAAAAAACATGGCTGCCAGCAGCCAATCAAATTTCAGCAAAATGGCTATATAAATGTGTGTAACATTATTGTATATTATCCAATGATACTTGCTATTGTGAACTGCATCTAGGACTCCCTAGGTCAATAATTATCAAGTTGAACTTTAGTTATTAATTTTGTTATTTAAGGGTTGCATTTATCATGCGTGTTTGACCAAGTGTACCCACAGGCTTCTAATTCCTAAAATAAAAATTCAAATTTCTAAAACCGTTTTGGAGATTGGGTGCTTTGTTGATTTATAGCAGTTAAAAAGTAAAAAAATAAAATTAAATGACCACATAACAATTATCATGTTTCAGAATTGTTGAACACAAGACATCAGAGTCATATTTAACACCAGTTTGCAAATTCAGCAACTTACAAAGTACATATACAAATACATACCTTTTTTGCATAATTTGAAAGTTTTTAAAGGCTTGAACCATGACAATTGCTGCTTAAATCTATATATATATTTTTTTTTGTTAATGCATGATTACTTGTAAAGCTGCTTTGAAACAATTGTGTGTTGTTAAAAAGAAACAATTGTGTGTTGTTAAAAGCGCTATACAAATAAAAATTACTTGACTTATTTGAAGTCTGTTTATGATTAAAGCACTTGAACCCAGCAGAAACTCTGCATTACCTTTATATGTTAATAGCCTTATGACAGACTTCATGGCTTTCAATTTACAGTGATTAGCTGCCACACAGTGTTTTTGGATTCTCATTTGCATAAAGCTGAAGATTTGTCAACTTTTTGGACACTCTGAGCCACTGCATGCTTCGCACAGTTGTCAATCACACCATCCACCTTGCGAGTGTGCCACTTGACTTCTATAGCAATTCATTGAAAATGCTCGCTCACCTTCGATCACCACTCGCCAGAGGAAACATCCTTTATTCTAGGTGCAAGTTGGTAGGAGAAACGCAAGCACAAAGCGCTAATGGGCTGGGTCAACTGCAATCAAATAATGAGGTTCTTCTCTGGTTATTGCACAGTCAGCATACTATTATATATTGCACTTCATGTCAAGCAACATGGATATAAATTAAGACAGACCATTCATTAGAATTTGGTAAACAGTCTGTATTTAAAGCACACCCTGCTCTGTTACTCTTTTGTCATCTGCTCTGGACTATACCACGATGTATGGTTCTCTATTGGCCTCTATAGGACTGTTGGCCCTCATCATGCTCACCCATCTCTCACCTGCTTGAAATAAGCTTTATTCTCTCCCATTGTTCATTGTTTTGTAATGCTTATTTGTTATTTGTTTCTTTGTTAAATGTTTTATGTTTAATTTCTGTACAGCATCCTTGAGCTCTGGAAAGGTGCTATACAAAATAAATGTGTTATTATTAGTAGTATTATTAATCATATGTATCTACTGATACACAAGTCATGGCTAGCATTAAAAAGTGATTGATAGCTCTTTGATATGCTGGTGGAATCTCCAAACTGCAAAAGCAGAAACTGATTTTAGACTTTGCAGCAAGATTAGACATGCTTCTCTAATGTCTTAGCGCAATGACCTATTTCTCCGAAAATATCAAAATGTGCTTTGTGCCACTTTATTACTGTAACATTCGATACACCCACGGTTTGCGTGCATACACACATAGATAGCACAAACACTCCCACTTATGGCCACTTGCGTTTTGCGCTCTCGATAAACTGAGAATTAGTTTCGTGCTTTTTAAGTTTATCTCCTAAGAAAAAGACCCCAGTAATCTGACATGTCACCAGAGCTTCAGAAGAGATCTCAACTGTCTCAAACTGTGCTCAGACTTGCCCTTTTTAAAACTTTTAAGCAAATATTTGTTACACAACGTTATATAAGCTATGCGATCCATATAAATATTATAGCTCTTTACTCTTAATGTATGTTAACATACCCAATAAAAAATATGTATTGCTCAGCAGTTGCACTTTCAAAGCTTAGGAGACTTACTGAATCTTAGTAGTGTAACTTAACTATGTCTCAGACCTTTCTCTAACAATTCCTTAGAAAAATTAAAAAGGCACAAATGAAAGTTATTGATATACACAAGGAGTTTAAAGCTATGAAACTGATCTCATGAAAAGGTGACTTGAGAAAAAAGTATTTATTTAAACTCATTGTTGTCTAGGAGAAATAACTGAGATATTAAAACGCTCTCATTAGTTATTCTTCTTTCCTTTGGGATTATCTGTTTTGATTTCTCAAAAGGAATTATGGGAGAAACATCTGATGAAACATATACTGAGAACTCCATTAAATCTCTTGGGCACTTCACAAAACTATTGCGCATGATTGTCTAAATACACTCAAGCTGTGAGAGATATGTGATCAGCAGACATTTGACCTGAACACACTGGTATGAGTAAATCTCCCTCATCCTCACACACAAAACACAGCTGAATCACTTCACTGATTCTTATCAACACATGCTGATGGGACAAATACTCTAAGCCTGTATTTTTGCAAACACACACGTGCGCATTCGTTCCTGCACACTCCTTTTTCTTTGAAAAGGTTGGCTGTCCCCTGCTGGACACACGGGACACATGAGAGGAAGCAATCCACATTCACATACAACGACTTAATTTATGAATGAATGAGAATATCTTTTAAAAGATTGTTCACCCAAAAATAAAAATAGAATGAAAATGTATTTATATGACACTTTTTATTTTGTGGAACACCAAAGGAGAAGTTTAGCAGAAGGACCAAGGGAAGTCAATCTCCAAAAAAGAGCCCTAAATGCAGGACAAAAAGTACCATAAAAGCATTACAAAAGTAGTCCATACAACATGTCATATGATCGCTTAGTGTGGTTGACAAACTGAATTGTCAGACATTATACACTGAAAATATTGCTTGATATTAGCCATGGTCACCATTTACTTTCAGTGTATGGAAAAGAGTAACCTAGACATTCTGTTATAAATACCTCCTTTGCGTTCCATAAGAAATTAAGAAAAAGTCATTATAGGGCTAATAAATGACGCTAAAATGTTGACGCTTTAAAAGGGCAAAGATAAAAATAATTTTGAACACCACAAAATAAAAGGAAAGACAATATAGTTTGGTATTTAGAAACTTTGGTGATATTCAGCATCAGCCATTTATATGAGGCCTCAGTGACCACAGGGTGACACAGAGACAGGAGATGATGGATCTGACACCATTTAGTCCCAAGAGCATTAGATAGCAGAACAGTCTAGACCGACTGCAATCTGGCTTCTTTGTGTGTGTGTGTGTGTGTGTGTGTGTGTGTGTGTGCACGCACGTGTGTGAGTGTAGGTTTGTGTGTGTAAAAAAAATTTACTCTGCTTTAAACTGGTTAATTTTAGCTTTAATCCCAAGCAAAGCTCATTGACCTCCAGAGATCCTGAAGCAAACCCAGAGTTGTAGTGACTGTAGTGTATCCACCAACAGATGGCAGCACTAAAACACAATCCTATGCGTGTTTTTGCAGTGACTGTTCACAGATAAATTTGTGTCCGAAAACCTGAAAATTCTTCCTTTTCAGACAGTATACATTCAATGTTATCAAGACTACTAAGATACCACTATCTGGTCGATTTTGGAAGTCAAGTCAGTTTTGTTTGTATTTCACTTTTCATAATACATACTTGACTCTGAGATGGACTGGCCTCCTGTCCAATGTGTTTCCCTGCCTTCCCTTTTAACCCTACACTATTATTTTTTATTAAATTACATTATTTGTTGGCTTAACAACAACAACGTTTTAAGATAAATATATTTTTTTCTCAAATAACTGCCTACATTTTTAGTTTGACTTAAAATGCATTAATGTGTGCACCACAAAAAAAGTTATTTCATGAACTCTGAGTGGTACAAACGATGAATGAACAACTATGAGATATGTCAACTGTCAGTTAAAATTAAGCAAACCTTCCATACATTTTTTTGTATTTTACTACAAACCACATGACACACAAAAAAACGATCGAAATGCCATTACAAAAAGTTCGGTGATGATGGCAGGATCTTTTTCAGGTAAGCTGTTTTAAATAAATTATGGAAAATATTGAAATTTGTCTTTTGAACAAGTGTGAATATCAAGTTTGCCTGTCTGATTTAACATACACCTTGCAGGTGCGACCTAGACACATCATCAGCGATGTAACCTGGAGTCATCAGGTGTTTCGGGTCTTTCAACATCATACACCCTCGCCCAGGCAACCCAGCCAGGGGTGATCAGTCCCTGACTTGTGACTAGGTAGCATGTGTGATCCACGGATCACCCCTTTTGATCCAAAGCCATCTAGATGCCTTTTCAGCAGCATCCGTGATGTTCCTGATGGCTTTCTTAATGTGCAGTCCCCTTACTCCCAGGAGCTTGAGGGCCCTTTAGAGCGACTGGCCAGTAAACCCTCAGCAGCCAACCTCGATGGGGAGGCAGCGGGTCTTCCATCCTCTGCTACGGCATTCACCATGTCTCAGTATTACAAAAGTGCAGTAAGTTTGCATGTATTTTTTGAGTGTTTCCGTGCATCGGGTTTGCATGCGTTTAATAATGTGCATCAACTTTTCACATATGCACGAAAAATGCATGTGTACATCCATCGACTCTGCAAGTAAGTTCGAGTTACTCTTAAGTTTAAGGTATGTGCATGCACTGTGTTGACACGTACTGTAAGCCTGAGTGTTTTACAGGTAGCACATCCATCGAGTTGCATATATGCGCGAATATTTTAGAAATGTGTGCGCATACATCGAGCTTCACGAATGCACAGGCATTTCTTAATTTAATATATGTGCGTCAATCCAGTTTTCTTAAGTATAGGCTATGTGCATGCTCCGTGTATTACAAAAGTGCATGATCATCCATCGAGTGACAATGCGCGAGTATTTTCTAAGTGCATCCATGGGGTTGCTGGCAAGCGTGTGAACCTGTGCATTGATTTTCAAATTCCCGCAAGCCATTTTCCCATATGCGTCTGCGTGATAGGGATGGGCGATACCACTTATAATCTTTTCAATCCGAAACCAAGTACTTTTAGGCCAGTATCGCCACTATCGCCAATATCGATACCTCTAATAAATAAATAACAAATGCGAATAATTTGGATAAAATTAGTAACTTAAATTATTACATTTGTTATATATTTATAGGCCTAAACAGAAAATTATTATGCTGCTTTGTTTACCTTTTAAAAATATGTTAGTATAAGTGTAGCGAACACAAGTTGAGACAGTCACAATGTCGGGGAAAAACTGCTTTATTAAATAAAAGCAGGCAACAGTACAAAACAAGGGCAAATCCAGTGAAGAGTAGTCAAGGGGAGCGTGAGGTCGAAGCCGGGGAATCGGAGAATATAAAAGGGGCAAATCCAAAGAGAGAGGTCGTGGAAAGCGTAGGGTCAAAGCCGGGGTAATCAGAATCAGCGAGACGGGACTAGAGGGAGCAAAAGACAGGGGAACAAGGGGAGCTGGCAAGCTAAGGGGTAAACGAGAGGAGTTTCAGAACTAGACGAGACTAGCGGGGGGCAAAGACACGGGAAACTAAATACAATAACCAACAAGCGGGAGACAAATGTGCTGTGATATTTATAGAGAAACAAACGAGTGGTGCAGGTGAAAGGAATGACAGGTGATGGGACTAGTACAGGTGTAACGAATAAAGGGGTGATTGAGACGAGTGCAGGTGGTCATAATGTTCTGGCCATAGGAGCGTGCATGTGAGCCCGAGGGGGGAGATAGTGTACGAGCGTGTGAGCTCGTAGGAGCAAAAACGAGCGTGCAAGCTCGAGCGAGCAAAACGGCGTGGTAGCCCGAGGGAGCAAAACGAGCGAGGAAGCTCGAGGGGGCGGAGCGAGGGAGCGGGATTCGTGACAATAAGCAACATATAAAACCACTAAATTAATCATAGATATAATTATATGGCTACTATTACTAAAACCAAGTTACAATATGGATACTACTCCAATGCTGTAGTAAAACCATGGTCAATTGAATCAAAATCTTGGTTACTGCCAAAAAAATAAAAAATATTTTTACTACAGCCGTGTTTACTAGTCATGGTTAATACAATATTACTACAGTAAATCCATGGGTAGTTTTCATAAGGGTATCATTTATTAACGAGGATTAAAGATCATTATCAATGTTTTAACACCTGAATTTAAATAAGCCTGTAAAAATGGTCACACAAGCCCATTATAATACATTTCATGTCAAGGTTTGTCATTACTTGGTGTGAATAACTCCAGATGCTGTTTTTCTGTCATCACCTCAGGAAAGCACTGCTCCCTATTTGAACAAGCGCTGTGACTGAAAGGGTGAGCACTGTCTGACTGCTAGTGTATTTGGGGATTTCTGTGCGTCAAGATGAGCCGAAGAAAGAATATTAAAATATTAAAATATTTAAAAGTGAATATTTTTCAGGGTAATTTTTTTTTTAAGTCAGCTCCTGCATAGGTTTCCAAAAACAATATATTGAACACTTCAACCTTTATTAGAAAAAAAGGTACACGTTTGTGACAATTGACTTTTTACTCAAACCCTTAGTACCCATACATCTCCGTACATTTGACATTGCATAGCAACGCATATGGGGAATACCTTCTTATACTACCTAATTGAAACCTCTGTACCATAACTCCAATATTCTAATATTGGCTATGGGGTTTGAGCCCTGCCTGTTTTGTCACAAAACTCTCTGCTATATAAACAGGTGCACAAACACCATTTCCTCACAATTTCTTCCTTCAAGACAATGATCATTTCTTGTCTAGAAGCCCTTTACCTTCGCTGTCGATATACATGAGTCAACAGGCGGAATCTTTGCAGGAAGACTTTCCGCACACCTGCAGTGCTCCGGCAAACGTCACACTGCCTCGCCATTTGACACTTCGCTGGTGAACGTGTTCCCCAAAGCAATTCGGCAGGGTTTGTGTATCCTTACAAAGCAATTGTATACTGTGTATTGTATATTGTGTGATATAAATATAAATATATATTAATTTATATATTTATATATCTAAAAGTGTCACTTAACTGTTTGCGTTACGGATAGCAGAGCCTGCAGTTCCCTCCGGGTCTGCTTCAAAAAAGGCTCGACTGGAGACGCAAAACACTGTTCCCCAACTCCCCATTACTGGTTGTCAGGAAAGGAATATTGTTCAAAATATTGTTTAAATGTTGTTTCTGTGTCTTGAACTCAAATAAATGCAATAAGAGCAAAATGTATACAGCACTCATTGCAAATGTACGAGATGCTCACACATCCTTAAAAAAGAGCCATTTTCCTCTTCAAAGCACTCACATTACATGCAACCACTTCCCTATAGTGAGCATTGCATCATATCATGCAGTGAGTAAACAAAACTGCCCTCTGTACCATTACGTGGATACGTGGCAAACCCTAACAGGTATTTCAGAATGGGTGCAAAAAAATCGAACATGGTTATACGATCCAATTTGCATGCTGGCCACCCTGTTTCCACAGTTTCACCCGAAGACGCGCCAGTGTTATGCGCCGGAATACACAAGCTCATCATGAAAAACGCAATAGAGATTGAGCCAAATTGTCAAGCACAAAATGGGTTTTTCATCCGTTATTTTCTTGTTCCAAAGAAAGACAGAGGACTGGATCTGAGACATTTAAATTGTACACTCATAAAGCGGCCATTCAAAATTATTACTCTGAAACGGATCTTATCGCATATACGTCCACACGATTGGTTTGCGTTGATAGAGCTGAAGGATGCATATTTTCATATCCAAATTGTACAACATAACAGGATGTTTTTTAGATTCACGTTTAAGGGAACAGCGTATCAGTTCAAAGCCCTGCCCTTCGGACTGTCTTTGGCTCCTTGCACATTCACAAAGTGCATCGATGCAGTTCTTGTCACTCTGAGACTAAGTGGCGTACGCACCTTGAACTACCTCGATGGTTGGCGGATACTGGCGCAATTAGAGGCTCAGTTATGCCAGCAGAGAGACTTACTGCTTCAGCATCTAAACATCTTGGGCCTCAATGTGAACTGGGTGAAGAGCATGCTCTCCCCCAGCCAACAAATCAATTTACTGGGAGTCTGCCTTGACTCCACGAGCGGGTGCGTGAACCTCATATGTGAGCACATTCAGGCCATTCTACAGTGTCTGTCTCAGTTCAAGCTAAGGAGAACACTTCCACTGAAGCTATTTCAGAAAGCATTGGGATTTATGGTGGCAGCATCTTACACATGAGACCTATGCAGTGCTGGCTGAAGTGCTATGTGCCACAACATGCTTTGCGCCAAGCGAGCATGCTCATCACTATATCCCGCTGCTGTATAGCTGCTTTAGCACCATGGACAGCTCTTATGTTTTACCAGCGAGGTGTTGCTCTGGGGCAAGTTGTCAGGTGGAAAGTGGTGACCGCGGATGCTTCCAACATATGTTGGGGGCAGTGTGCGATGGATGCCCGACTTCGCAGCTGGACAGTGGCGAAGAAAGTGTGGCACATCAATCACCTAGAGCTATCAGCTGTATTTCTAGCCTTAAAGGCTTTTCAGTCAAAAATACCGAGCTGTCATGTCCTGGTTCGGTCAGACAACATGACAGATGTGGCATATATATAAACCGCCACGGTGGAATTCATTCACCGTCACTGTTGAGACTAACGCATCGACTCGTTTACGTATGTAACATTGGTTCTCAGAGACAAAGGGAACGAGACTGTAGAGGGGTTCGTGTAGGAAGGACATGGGAGCCAGTTTCACAGTCCATGTGAGTCAACTTTTAATACAATTGCTTTTCAGCTTCACAACAAAATATTGGCTTTTCAGAGCTGGTCTGTCACTCCGGCTGCCTTTTAAAGCCTGTCTCTTTCATCACTGAAATGAGACAGGTGTATAATGTTAACAATCACCAGGTGATGGGCCCTTACCGCTTCCTCTCTCCCAAGTGACAGACACATGACAGTCCCGCTCCACAGAGACATTATTCCAAACTTCTGGTCACCAGTGTATATCCATCCATCCATCCATCCATCCGTCAACCGCTTATCCTGTGTACAGGGTCACGGGGGGCTGGAGCCTATCCCAGCTAACATTGGGCGAAAGGCGGGGGACACCCTGGACAGGTCGCCAGTCCATCGCAGGGCCACACATAGACAGACATACACTCACACTCACCTCCACATCCACATCCACACCTAGGGCAATTTTTTTTTGGAGACACCAATTAACCTAGCCTGCATGTCTTTTGGATGGTGGGAGGAAGCCGCAGTACCCGGAGAGAACCCACGCAGACACGGGGAGAACATGCAAACTCCACACAGAAAGGCCAGGGCAACCAGGGTTTGAACCCACGACCTTCTTGCTGTGAGGCGACAGTGCTAACCGTTGCATTTATTTTTTCCAGCTAAGTTGACTTAAAATGGCCTTAATCTGCTTAAAAAGTGTGATGCAAAAATGCTACGTATATATTCTAAGTAAATCCATCTTAAACAAAATGTCAGTGTACAGAGGACAAGCAGCCACAAGAAATGGATGGATAATACATATACTGTTTTAAAGCATCTGCATAAAGAGTCTGACGTAGCCATTGAAAATGGAATAACAATTCATACATGTACATTTTGTTTACTTTTTTCAACATATGAATCAATGTCTCCTGAGAAATCAGCATTCATATTCACTTAGTTATGTCTAAAACGCCCTTAAATTTATTTTAGATTAGGGATGTCCCAATACCATTTTTTTTGAGTATGAGTACCCATACTTTGGTTTTGGTACTCACCGATACAGATACCTGTTTTTTTTTTTTCTCATTATCCTTACTGAATAATACTCAAGATTTAAATATGCATACTGGTACTCATCTACAGATAAATTTGGTTTACTGTGTGTGTTTATGAATGCTTGGATAGATTGCTTTGTCCTCCTGGCCTCTTGATGTTACCATGTGAGATTCATGTTAGCAGACCCAGGCTGGCTGTGTGAAGTGGAGTCACGCAAATGTTGATTACAGATGTGGGCAGCACTTCCTCACCTCTCTCTTTTTCTTATGACTGACCAGGAATTCACAGTTAGCTGGAAGCCATATGTCAGTTACTCATTTGTCTGAGACTGTAATTTTTCCTAACATCTTCTTTTGCATTTCACAAAAGAAAGAAAGTATCTTGGGTTTGGAACAGCATGAGGGAACGTAAATGATTCATTTTTGAATGAACTATCTCTTTAAGGTCCAGTTACTGTTTACAACTGTTTACTATAACACATAAGATGCATCATGCTCTACAGATCTGAGCTGACATTAAGTAATGGGGCTGCAGACATGTCCATACTATAACCCCTCAGCTACACTCTGACAGACCTACACTAACAGCTCAGAGAGAGACTGGAAGGTGAAAGAGCTAGAGAGAGAAATGTGTATTCATAGATTTCTGCAGACAGATAACCAAATAAGGCAGTAAGTCAAAGGAGAGAGAGAGAGATCTTGAGAAAGAGTGTGAGAAAGAAAGTAGCAGAAGAGATTGACAGAGCAGATAGATGTATGGTCAGGGGCAGACTGGCCATCGGAAGATCCGGGACTTTTCCTGAAGGGCCGGCCACGAAACAGGACCGAATGGGCCACGATAAGCTGAAATGTGCCGCCGCATTATGCAGAATGGGCCACAAAGCTGTGCCGCGATATACCGAAGGGGGCAGTGATATGCAGAAAAGGACAGCGACACAAACAACTTTTTGGGTCAGATTTCCCTCCCCTATTGGATTTCGAGGGGAGGGTCTCTGATTCTCTGATCTGCTAAAGAGTAAAATAAAAAAGAAAACTCCACACTGTTTCCCTTAATAAAACTTGGTTTTATTCTATGTAAGCACAAACATGATGTTTAGAGCAGAAATCTCGTTTATTTTAGTATAGTACCTGTAATAGCTTCAGAGGAGTTTGCTTCTCATTTATGTAATGCATGTTGATATCAGACAAACTGCAGTAGTTCTGTGAAGTTCTTGTGCATGTACATTATATACTGTATACTGTAAGAATGCAATTTTTAAAAATGTTAGATCAGATGATAATTTCCTTTTGAATCCACACGTAACCGGCAAAGTTTATACCTCTTGTATTAGTGCAGTGGTTGATTGACAGGTGATTAGGTGGTGCTTTGCTGCTGTTCGAACGCATTTGAATGGATGAGCATTTACACTACGAGCCCAATGTGGTCACATGCATTTTTGAAAACATTCAGCCACCTCCAAATGTGGTTGTAGTGGGCAAATCTCAAAAGGTTTTGATTGCTGTTTACTTTACACCTGTCTTTAGCATTGTCCCGTTTCAAACGTATTGCCCAAAATGCATCTTATTGGACCTTTTTCACACTTCAGGGTTTTGGAATGCGGTAGTAAACGATTGCAGGGTAAACTTTGATAATGATGAGTGAATGGGAGACCACACCAAATGTAGTTTTTGCTTACACATTTGCTCCAAATTAAAAGAAAAACACAACTGTTACATATCCACAATTTTCCAAATGAAGAAAAAATAGAGAATGATGTATTACAACATAAAGAAGAGAGAAGATGACAAATTTACCGTCACTCTCTCTGCAGCTGTATTAGAAACTTCACTGCATCTTCGATGACTTGTTTTTAAAAATAATTCCAGGGTTATATAATACAATGTGTAATGTTATAAGTTTACACTAAATAATAAAAAATTGCAAATATAAAAAATTCTGCTAGATTTTCGCTGCTAAATAAGGTGGAAAAGTGCCATCATCCTAGGTGTTAACAGGGCCTTAGATGTGAAAACAACAGTTTGCCTTGCAGGTGTTTGATTATAAACAAAGTTGAGCCTAGCATCTAAATTGTGGTGGGTAAACAATGCTCTACGATGGGTTTTGTTCACTGCTCTCCCTGCTCCATCTATGCATAGAGTTCTGCCAACCATACTGCCACCACCTACAGATGCTTAAATTGTGTACAATCAATAAAGTAGGCCTATTCAAGTTAGTTTTCATATAATCAAAGTGGTCCTGACTGAAGTGCAGAATGTGGCTTCTTTGGAAATTTTCCAGAATTAAAAAATGAATTCCAATGGATTACTGAAGAAGAATATAGAACAGGAGAGGATAAACATGTATAGTTAGGGAATAACAAAAATAAGTTAGGAGAACTGTCCTCCCTGCCCTCCGGCCACTGCTTTTTTAACCTACGATCAGCTTGTATCTACATCAGATGCTCCAGTCAGGCAAGTCCAAGGCTCCAATCGCAGCCTGCCTGGACACGCTTCCCCAGAGAAAAACTGGGGAATCTCATCCCATAACACAGACGGAGAGAAAGCAAGAGGCAAGTTTGTGTTTGTGGGGTACAGTTTGAGACTCTATTAAAGTATGTGTTTTTGACCCTTTTTGTCTGCATAAATTAGTTAAATATTGCAAAATATTCCAGTCCCTTACAAAAAACCTAGAGTTCTGGCAAACTTGCAGCAAATTTGCCAAGCTCATTATTTTCTTGTGCAAATGAGCTTGCTATACGCCGCAAATGTTTGCCAGACGTTTGCAGCTCTTCACGGGTAGTGGTGAACCTTCAGTAAACCTTTGGCAACAATGAAGTGTTTGCTGCAAAGCTCATTTTCATATGAAAATTATTGAGTGGTTTATTTGCGGCAAGTTTGCAACAAGTTAGCAGCACCTCTGAATTTTTTTGAATTTTTAGAACACAGGTAAACATAACACAAATGCTCCACACACTCAAACAGAATACTGAGAGTACAGGTACAGACTCCAAATAAACACTGGTGTACACAAACCTTAAGGTGGCATCTCACTAGCCGATTTTCCAATGATATTCAGGTGTTAGCTTAATTAACATAATCACCGGCCAGGCATTGGGAGACAGAGCGCACATTAGCATCTCATTAGCAAAGTGTGACAGGCTCACCAACTAGGAGGGCAAAATCTGTGAAAACAGTCACTAAGTGTGACACCCCCCACCCAGAGCGAGTTGTTCTGAGTCTGCTAGTGTAGAGCCAGCTTTACTCTCACTATGACATTACAATGCACTGTGGAAAATGACATCACGGTCAATAGGCTATAGCTAAATATACTGTGTGATCTGTCTACCTCTCCTTCTCTTCCTTCCTCTCTCACCCCCTCCTTCTCTCTCATACACACACACCCACACACCAGCTGTGTACCATCAACAAGCTGAAATGCATTAGTGGTTGTGGCCTCTGTGTTCCATTTGAAAGAGAGAGTCATAGTGTGATCCTCCTTACAACTCCCCTTCATGTACCACAACAGTCCTGTGCCCTGCCCAACTGCCCTGTCAGTCCTTTAAATCTGCAATGGTTTCCACTCTCTCTCTCTCTGTTTCTGCAGGGCACAGAGGAATGTCCCTGCAGTGGGAGTTGAGGCATTCTGATCACGCTCACCCTAAAATTACCCTCTGCCCACTCTTTGCTGACAAAAATGGAAAGTTTTGGATCTTGCTCCAATATTCCAATCAAACGTGCAAACAATTTTCTGGACTGACAAAGAAATATTGCATGAAATTACAGAAATACCTGCACAGTTTCAACCAAAATTTCAAAGCTATAACAGATATTGAGACTAGAGGTCGACCGATATATCAGATTTCAAGTCAAGTCATTTTTATTTGTATAGCGCTTTTCACAGCACAAATAATTTCAAAGGAGATTTACAGAAAATCATGCATTAACAAAAAATAAAACTGTAATATCAATAAAGCCTTATAGTGATCATTGTGTAGTTTGATTAAATATGATTGCAAATTGAGTAAAGAAATAAAATAATATTTGTATTTATAACCCCAGTGAGCAAGCTGAAGGCGACTGTGTTAGTCACATGACTATCTGGTAGAGATAAAGTGGGTGGGTAGGGTCACTGGGTCACTGTTACTGTCTTGGCTATTACCACATATCACACAGGTCACTGGAGTGACTGCAGGCTAAAGAGAAAGTGAAATGACTAATAAGAATGTCTGCAATGGTTCATCAGGTTAACATTAGATAATAGAGACAGACAGAGAGAGGAAAGGATGGAGAGAGTGTGAGAGAGAGGGAGCATGGAGATCAATAAGCAGCCATTATGCATGTTGTCATCCAATGGGAGTAGCGGTGAAGGCCAATGCCCATCTGGGGCTCAACATCTAAAGGCTACAGCAATCATTCTTCAAACTCAGCTCCAACATTACTGGCCCAGCACTCACATACACACATACTGCTGCTCACATATTTTTACACCTGCATTTCAATAGGTTGAGTCAGCAATATTTTTATGGGTGAGGCACTATTTTAAAATTAATCCAGCGCTTAATAACAGCAGTTCAGAGCTTTATCAACATGTGTCTTAGAAAGCTACTATTGTGCTATTGAGAACACCGGTTCCCAAAATTATTCAGACTAGATGTCAAAATAGTCTCTTGAGCCCTATTTGGACAGGACTAGTTTTTCACAGACGTACTTTGTGGATTCACTGAAAAAAAGTGTAATAACCTGCAATGATGGATATATTTCTACTTGATCTAACCCATTAAAATTGCATTCTTTGTGTAACCTAATTTGTCAGGTAGGGGTCATGTGTGGGCGGGGCTTAAACCGGAAGTGAGTAAACCGAAATGAAATGCCCATTTTTTGTTTATTTTAATTTTAAGATTTACTCTTACATTTATAGTTTCTATGAATAAAATATGCCTTGTATATGCCTTTTCTAAATAATAGCCTTATAATAATAATAATTATTATTATTATTATAAAATTATTATAAAAATTATATTATATTAATGTTTTTTTTCGTTTCCTTGCCAGATGAAGCTGAATTTGTAGGCTACATTTACTGTGGAAAATTAATATCTGCATGAAACTGAATTTTCATTCATCTGTTCATGTATAACAACATTATTCTGAAGGAAGATGTCAAGCAAAATGTCAAGCACACATTTTGCAGTGAATAATACATACAAATTCAAAAAATAAAAGAAATGAAAATAAAATCAATATAGCCTACAAACAGGTGAAAGTCCTGTAAATCTATCAGGAATTTGTATGATAAGACACCATTATTTAGTTAAAAAATACTAATGATAATAATAATAATGTTATATTATATAGCACCTTACCAGAGGTAGCACAGTTTAAAGAAGAAGAAAAAATAAGACGGAGCATGCTTCAGTTTCTTCGTTTTACATAAGGAGGAATTTTCCTATGGAGCATTTAAACCTTTACGGAGCAATTAAATTATATATATATATATTTTTTTTCAGAATAAAGTCTTAACCAGATAATTTCCTTAATTGCTGATATGGACTTAAATGTGCTCACCTTTGGGGGCCTGGGCAGCTCAGCGAGTAAAGATGCTGACTACCACCCCTGAAGTCACAAATTCGAAACCAGGGTGTGATGAGTGACTCCAGCCAGGTCTCCAAAGCAACCAAATTGGCCCGGTTGCTAGGGAGGATAGAGTCACCTGTGGTAACCTTGTCATTGTTGCTATAATGCAGTTCTCACTCTCGGTGAGGTGCATGGTGAATCGTACGTCGGGTGCTACAAAGAATAACGTGAAGCCTCCACATGCGCTTTGTCTCCACGGTAACAAACTCATCAAGCCACGTGATAAGATGCGTGGATTGATGGTCTCAGACACGAAGGCAACTGAGATTAGTCCTCTGCAATCCCGATTGAGGTGAGCCACTACGCCACCACGAGGACTTAGAGCGCATTGGGAATTGGGCATTCCAAATTGGGGCGAAATCTTTTTGGTCATCTTTAAAAGATGGATAGACAGACTCGGACGTGAAATCATCTATTCAGGTCAGGAATTTAACATCACACTCAGGTTTAGGCAACAAAAAAACACATGAGAATCACGTGTGAATCGTGTGATACATTAACATACATTTCAAGAAGTGGAAAGTGTATATGATGTCGTATCTTAATTATATACTTGATAAGCTCCAGATGCGCACAATTAACAGAGACCGCAAGCGGAGTCAAGACCGCGCCCATCCGATTTAAAATCATAACGTTTGCATTTTAGAAATATATGTTGCACATTCATAAATGCACTGTTTATTTTGTATATGTTTAATAAATGCCTCTTTATCCTTGTGCATCTTGGATAATCAGTCATACAATATTGTTTATGTTATTCGGACATATAGACACCATAAGGATATCCCAGTCCAATTCAGTACATTAAATGACAGACATCCTATGTTAGGAACTGTCGTCCAAACATCATTCCATCCAAATAGTTTTTTTATTTGATTTTCTCTGCCTTTTATCTGCATTTTTATTTGCCTTTTGTCAGTCGTGGAGGGTGTGTATGTACTTGGCCCGCTCAGACCATCAGACTGCTCAGAAAGGAAGCCTTTCTAAATTTGGGTTTGTAGCATCCTGGATCAATTTCTTGGACTCCCGTACTATGCAGAACTGGTATGAGACTGGGAAAAGAGCATATATAAAACACTCTCCTCTGTGTCAGTTTTTCAGATAGTGTCAGATAGTCATCTATCTATCTATCCATCTGTCTATCTGTCTGTCTGTCTATGTTGGTTGCATCTGAGTGTTAATGGACCTCTGTATTTAGAAAGCTGTTTAGAAAACAATCTTTATTTTTGCAATGCAGTTCAGTGGTGCTAGTGGCTAGTACACATCAAAAACACTTTTCTTTTATCCATCTCACACTTCCCTTTGCTGTTCTCCACTCAAGTCCTCTGCCAGGTCAACCTGCATCAGCTTATTACGAAAAACAGAATTAATAATTTATGTTTGAGTAGAGATTTACAACTAAATAAATCACTTTAATCCTCGTAGCATATCATTGGTTTTGCTTGAATGACAGGGGCAGCTCTAAAACACCAAACTGCTGAATGTACAACTCTATAAGCATGTGAATTTCTGCTCTAATCAGTCAATGCTCTGATCTGATGTTTGTGAACACACCTAATGCAGTCTGCTGGTCTTTCTAAATGAAATGAAGTGTGTTCTCATGTTATCTCTCTCTCTCTCTCTCTCTCTCTCTCTCTCTCTCTCTCTCTCTCTCTCCCAATTCCCTCTCTTTGCCTAACCACTTTGTGATAATTGAATCAGGGTTCTATTAGGCATGTCTGGAAGAGGCAAAGAGTACCACTGTTGACAACACACTTTCAAACACGTTCTGGCTCTCACACACAAACACCAACCACACCCTTAGGGGAGGTCAACTACACTGCACTATATAATTCTTTATGCCAGAAGATATATATACTGAATATCTTATAACTCTCTCTCATCTTCCTTCCTTAATCTTTTCTTGCTTTCAAGTATCTTTTTTACTCCCACTTTCTATGTGAATGGTGAAAGATGTCCTAAGTTAGGCTCATGTAAGATTTAAAGGAACAAAGCAGTCACACAAATCTCACTTCCTCACATGTCTCTACATTATTACTTTATTAAAAAACTCCAGTCTACAAGACGATTTTCTTAACACTGGCAACAATAAGATAAAGGCTATCTAGACTCAGACAATATCTACATTGATTTGAGAGGGAAATTTGCAGAATTCTCAGTTCCGTTCAATGCATTTAAACATGGTAAAAATGTGTTTAACAGATTGGTAATGGTACCTGAAACCAAAATCTGTGGAGCTTTTTGCAGAGTTCTGAGGGCGTCGAATATTATAGCATTGCCATACTGGTGCATGAAACTAAAACATTTTTAATTTTGGATGCAGAATAGAGCTGTTATGGAACCAATAGATCTGTTAACACATACTGTTTGTCTAGCTGCAAGATAGAGTCCTTGCTTTAAAATAATAGCGCAAAAAGAAGGAGAAGTGGTCAGATGCTGTGATACATTTTGCTATACAGTTACAGATACAGGTCCATTCAACCTTCAGATAAGGACATAGGTTATACAACAGACATGAACAGGCATGCTGACTCAGTTGACTTAACTCTGCGGCAAATCCACAATAAGTGTACTGATGTAATATGATCTATTGTTAATAATGCACAAAAGCCATCTATTCCTGTGTTCCTTTTCTCTATGTAGCTGCTGCATATGCTGTGGTTGGACATTAAGAATTAAGTCATGAAAATATTTTTTAGCTATTTACTCATCATTCAGACAAAATGCAATATGCTGGTATGCACCCATTCACATGGATGACACATATACAGTACACACACATGCACTCAACTATATAGTGGTTCACAAATATATGGTTCCTCTTTGTTCCAACAATCCTCCTCCTAAATAAAAACAGACCACAGATCTCACACTCATTTTACACACAGAGGAAGGGGGCCTAGCCTTCTTGGAAAAAGAAAAGTGGGAACACCAGATAGAAAATTAGTTTCATATTTTAAAACTGTCAGAAATTCAGCAGTTCAAAGAGCATGCAACTCCAAGGAACCTGCTTACAAATAATTATATCTCAATTTCGAATGTAATATTATGTTATATATTATGTATCGGTTGTCTCAATAGATAGACAGATAGACAGACAGACAGACAGACAGACAGACAGAAACTCAGATCAACCACAAAATTAAAACCACCTGCCTAATATTGTGTAGGTCCCCCTCGTGCCTCCAAAACAATGCCAAACCGCATCTCAGATTAGCATTCTGAGATTATATTCTTCTCACTACAATTGTACAGAGCAGTTATCAGATTTACCGTAGACTTTGTCAGTTCGAACCAGTCTGGCCATTCTCTTTTGACCTCTCTCCTCAACAAGGCGTTTCCATCAGCAGAACTGCCGCTCACTGGATGTTTTTTGTTTCTGGAAGCATTCAGAGTAAATTCTAGAGACAGTTGTGTGTGAAAATCCCATCAGCAGTTGCAGAAATACTCAAACCAGCCCATCTGGCATCAACAATCATGCCACGGTCCAAATCACTGAGAGCATATTTTTTCTCCATTCTGATGGTTGATGTGAACATTAACTGAAGCTCCTGTCCTGACCCGTGTCTGCCTGATTTTATGCACTGCTGCCATATGATTGGCTGATTTGATAATCACATGGATGATTGTTGGTGTCAGATGGGCTGGTTTGAGTATTTCTGTAACTGCTGATCTCCTGTGATTTTCACACACAACATTCTCTAGAATTTACTCAGAATGGTGCCAAAAACAAAAAACACCCAGTGAGCGGCAGTTCTGCGGATGGAAACGCCTTGTTGATGAGAGAGGTCAAAAAAGAATGGCCAGACTGGTTTAAACTGACAAAGTCTACAGTAACTCATATAACTGCTCTGTACAATTGTGGTGAAAAGAATATCATCTCTAAATGCTAATCTGAGATGCGGGTCAGAGCTGTTTTGGTGGCTTGAGGGGGACCTACACAATATTAGGCAGGTGGTTTTAATGTTGTGGCTGATCGGTGCATGTATAATATAACAATAGAATAGATCATGACATGTGACATATTAAGTGATATTATGATGGAAACATAATAGCCTGCTAGATATAATCTTGATTTACATTTAACAGTAAGCAAGCATACATTTTGTCAGCATTTACCCCAAATAAGGTTTGAACCATTTTGGCAGAAATAAATTATTACTTTATTTGTTTATAACTATTTGCACATTTACCGCCTTTTCACATGATTTTGTTTTTAATTCAAATGTTCAGATATTTGAATAAATGACGTAGCCTATGGGTGATTGATTGACAGCGTGTGCAGCTGAATTCTGACAATTTCAGTCGTTTATAAAAGTGAAGGCAAGTTTTATAAACTAGTAAAGTTTAAAATTCCATTATTAATCCAAGCTGGAGGTTGAAATGAATTTCTAGAGGAATAGCAGTTTCATCTGTTATGTTGGGTTGTACACATTGTAGCCATCCATGCATGCTATTTAATCCTCTTAGCAAATCATGCTCTCTGACCAATTCTTCCGACAATATTTAACAAACACATATGCAAAACATCGTATACTCAATCTTTTAAACTAAGCGGTTGGCTTTAGTGAGAAAAAGTCTTACACTTACGTCGTTTTCTGGATACGGTGGTATTCCAACAAGGCAAAATGCAACTCCATTCATTGGGCAGCTTAACTTGTTTTGCAGGGTGATATGGATGTGGAGGTGAAGCTGTTGTAAATAGCTACGTTGTTTTTAAAAAGTTGGCTATTAAAAATTATACGAGCGATTTATCTTGCATCTATCTTGTTTTCTTCAGTCAATTCGTCTCTTTATCGTTGTTTGGGCTGTCCGCAGTGCCCTCCCTCTTCCCTCGCCCCGATGCAAACCCGTCCCGTTCCTCCACCGGCGTGTTCCACTGAAGAACAACCAGTTACGTTGTATAAATCTGTGTTTTGACAACAGGGGCGCGGAGCTCCCTCTGGCGGTTTCCTCTTCAGTCACTACTACACCACTGGTATTACCATAGTATGTCCAAAAAATATGTTATTACTATGGAATATGTCCAAAAAAAATCCCGGTATTACCGTGCTATATTTCCAAAACATATGCTATTACCATGGTATATTTAAAAATATATAGTAAATAAATACCATGGTACTTTTGGTATTTTTTTGTTAAAGTCCAGTCTGTATCCTGACTCATACTGTGGCAAAATAGTAATAAAAGATCATTAAAGAAACAAACAAACAAAAAAAAGGGCTGAAAGAGTGACACAACATTGGGTGTTACTGGCAAGGAGATGGGAGCTGTGGAGGTCAGAGGTTGCAGTTTGGGATTTATAGTCAATGCAAACAGCAGAATCAGGATATTAAACATGCAGGCGCTTCAGTCAAGAGCTCTACAGGTCATGCTGTGTTTATGACAGATCAATCAATCTGATGCAGGGAAACAGATGCTCAAAAGCAGTATTGATTTAAAGAAACAATGAATACAAATAGCTCTCAAAACCTTTTACATTTGCAAATAGTTCACTTTTTCTGGTAGCCTATGTTTCATGATTTGCGGGAAGGCCAGTAGTGTAGTCTAGAGCATACGCAGTTAGGATTCTCTGTATGCCCTTCTACAATAAGTGATGACATGTATGGCTGCCAGAACAACGAGTAATTCAGTCTACTAACGTGATGCTGCTGCAACATTGAGTGAATTGTGTGTCTGTCTGTCTGTGTATATATATATATATATATATATATATATATATATATATATATATATATATATATATTATTTTTATTATTTTTTTTAATTAAGTGTACCGAGATTCTCTCTAAACGTGCACAGAGCTACTGGAGTGCAACATGTCAGACAGTCCGACTAAGCTGAACCACCAATCAGAACCTGCATTTCAGACGTAATTGGATATTTGCTAACCAATCATATTTTCTGTTTCATGGAGTAACCATAATCTGTACTGTAAATTGATTTCCCTGCTAAACATATATATATATATATATATATATATATATATATATATATATATATATATATATATATATATATACAGTATACACGCTTAGCAGGGAAATCAATTTACATATATATACATATATTTACATATATATATATATATATATATATATATATATATATATATATATATATATATATATATAGATATATATATAACTTATGCAATTAAACTTTGTGAAAATACTTCATCTTATTGTACCCCTGCTAGTTTTTGATGATCTCTTTTTTTCTTCTTTTGTGCCTTTTACTGCTGTCCGCAGTACCTTTTTCTCCTGATATAAATAATTTCAATTTATATATCTTAGTAAAAAAATTTTGGGGGGCTTTCATACATTCACAGTATGCTCACCTCTTCTGACACTACAACACCTTTGGGAAAGTAAATATACAGTAGGAAGTCAGCTCAAGCTAGCTCATTGTTATTGGCCAACCGGTGACACATTTACAAATCTGCTCAAGGAGACACGACAACAATCTGACAGCGACCTCAGGTCTTTGCTAACATAGATCAAGATAACAAACCCAACAACAGAGTCCATTAGGACAAAACAGAATAAAGAAAAAACAGACTTTTATTTTTGTAAAAAATGTTGTCTTGTTTATTAAACTGAACCGTACTGAACTGAAATTTGGGAGCACAGAAGATGTTTTTTTAACTGCAGACCTCTGGAAAGCTGTAGCCCATCAGAGAGTTCCTTAAATTTCCCCATCCTCAGGGCACTGACATTAACACACCACTGGTGCTGTACAGAAATACAGAGAACGTGGCATTCGGCCATACTGCTGAATCAATGCCTCTGCCCATGTGGCTGTCATTAGGGAAACAGAAAGAAACAGGGAGAGCCTTTAGCAATACTCTTTTACAAAACCCTTTTTTGTATGTTTCTTTAACTTAATTCAAACATAGCAGGTGATGATATACTGATTTTGTCTGTATGTGTTTTGAGGACTATAATAGTAATAACAGTGGAAAATAATAAAAAGCTAAACTAAATAATACAAATAAAATAGAAATTAAATTAAAACTAAATGAAGTGTACTTAATCTTTCACATTTTACAATTATTTTTATAAAACAAAAATATAAAAATGCAAAATATAATTTTCATTTAAAATACATTTCTTTTAATATTTTATTATTTTTATGCATTTGAATGCAGTCACTTCCGGTGATATTTAATTTCTTACATGTGATGCACTTTGAGCAGCACTTGATGTATGAAAGGTGCAATTAAAATAAAATTAATTATTATTATTATCATTTGAATCTTAGAATGAATGTTATAACTACATTTATGCAAATTGAGATTTACATGCCACATTTTACATTTGATTATTATTGTTGTTGTACTATTTCAAGCCTATGGCAATGCCTTTGCAAGTTTACTTGAATTAACTGTTAACTTCTATCCATGATGTGTGTTCATGTATGTGTGAGAGAGGTTTATCTCAGATTACTCTTACTACCCTCCAGCACCCATTGTCCACACTCTTACCACCAAACCAGACCAAATTATCCTAATAACCACTGCAGTCCACAAGATAAGAAGAGATTCTATTCCAAGACTTAGTCAGGATCAAGAAACAGCCACATGTGTTTCTCTCATGCTACTTGCACCTCATACCATCCTGCCTTTGAGCTCTGCTTTTTCTCTCAATCAAACATCCCATCTTGGACAGTTTCTCATGACTGGAAGGGAAAATATAGTGAACTAAATCTTTTCTTGATGGCTTACAAATGGAGATAAAATCACATTTTTTCTCAAATCAGAATTTTCACTGTACCAAAACATTTGTTAAATCAAGCGTGTATGTGGCTCCAGCGCTGCTCAGAGTCTTTCCCATGTGCTTGTCTCATTAAATCCACCCAGTGCGCATAATACAGTCCTGGAGCTACTGCATACTCCATTATCATTTCATACACTCCATCAGGAAAGATGTGTGTGTGTGTTATGTTCTAATACTGTACTGTAACTATAAAGCTGCACAGTATGAATAGATGGGTCCACATGGATGTTAATGTCTGGAGTAGAAGTGGGGAAAGATCACAGAGTTTGTGATTCCATGTCTTCTGTGGCTACAAACCTGTCATAAATCTACACTGTTCACTCTATTCAATCTGTGGGCCATGCAACATTATGCTAAATGGAAGACTAATCTGTTTTACACATGACTAAACTGAAGAAAGAAAATGAAAAATATCATACTAAACCAGTATTTATCTATTTATTGGAATGTCCCAAAAAGGGGACATGCTAATAAATAGATAAATACTGGTATAGTATTATATTTTTCTGCATATATACTATATATATACATATATATATATATATACACACCGATCAGCCACAACATTAAAACCTCCTACCTAATATTGTGTCCCCCTCGAGCCACCAAAACAGCTCTGACCCACATCTCAGATTAGCATTCTGAGATTATATTCTTCTCACTACAATTGTACAGAGCAGTTATCAGATTTACCGTAGACTTTGTCAGTTCGAACCAGTCTGGCCATTCTCTTTTGACCTTTCTCATCAACAAGGCGTTTCTATCCACAGAACTGCCGCTCATTGGATGTTTTTTGTTTTTGGAAGCATTCAGAGTAAATTCTAGAGACAGTTGTGTGTGAAAATCCCAGGAGATCAGCAGTTGCAGAAATACTCAAACCAGCCCATCTGACACCAACAATCATGCCGATGATAATGATAATCACATGGATGATTGTTGGTGCCAGACGGGCTGGTTTGAGTATTTCTGTAACTGCTGATGTCCTGGGATTTTCATGCAATAACCTAATATCTTCTTCAACCTTCACTCAGAATTATTCAGGAATCACTTTAAAGTGAGCTTACTCTGTTAAATAAATTAAGATCAGGAAAGAACTCAATCTGTTAAACATATCTCTGGAGTGCATGCCAGTCACTTCAAAACCAGCCAGTCCATGCTCTATTTACACACAAGATCATTTGCCCCATCACCTCCCTTATAATTTACTAAAACTACGATAACAATGTATGCATTATAAATCTGTCAATAATGTTTAGAAGTTATTTGGTTAATATGACACTAAGGAAACATGAACAGATGAGAAAATTGTTGTAAGTAGAGAAACATCTGCTTTGCTAAGATCAAACCCACAGCCATCTGCCCACTAACTACAGGCTGGTGTGAATTTCGCTCCAAATATAATCCATAATCCATGTAATCTAACCAGCGTGATGGCGAAAACTAAAATATCACAATACGGCCACAAGAGAAAGATTAGAGGGAAAGAGATGAAAGGGGCAGGGCAAAAGAGGTGATGGATGTGATAGGTTGGACAAAGAGGGATACTGTTTAAAGGGATAGTCCACCCAAAATCAAAATACTTTCATCTTTTAATCACCCTAATGTTATTTCAATCCAGAATAACATTCTTTCTTCTGTGGAACACAAAAGGAGATGAATTTAAGCCTCTGTTACCATTCACTTTTATTGTACAGAAAAAAGATGCAATGAAAGTGAATGGTGTCTGATGTTACCATTCAGTGGTGGATTTATGCATGGGTGACATGTGGTAACATCTAAATTAATTGGTTTGATTTAAGTAAAAAAAAATATTATTTTACATCACTGAATCAACCTGAATACAATACATTACACCAAATCAGGTAGATCAGGTTGAAATAGCTACATGAAGAAACAATTACATGTTACTACTCTTTACAATATAGTAGCACGAAAGCAGCTGTTATTTTTAGTTGGTTTGCAATGAGCTCACAGAATCAGCTACTATTAGCATACCTGTCAACACTCCCGTTTTTCCCCGGGAGTCTCCCGTATTTCACACCCATCTCCCGCCCCCCCCTCCCGTTTTGTTTTTTCTCCCGGGAAACTCCCGTAATTTGTATGGCCCAGATCTCGGTTGTCCAGTTGCCAGATCTTGTATGAAACGCATCCTACTCACACAATCGACACAATCATTCAAATTTCAACCAATTTGTAACCTCAACCTGGCAACCTATAACAGAGTAGTGCTGTTGATATCCATTGTTGCCAACTTAGCGACTTTGTCGCTATTTTTAGCGACTTTTCAGACCCCTTTAGCGACATTTTTTCAAAAAAGCGACTAGCGACAAATCTAGCGACTTTTTGGACAAACCTTAGCAACTTTCCAAATATCGCCAGTACTGCAAGCGTGAGGTCTTACTTCCCCACTGCGTCTGCTCTGTTCAGTGAGCGGCTGATAGCAGCAGCACATTCCGTTGACTGCACGCCAGCGGACATAGACATGAATGAGCTGCGCATGTGCACGCTGTGTTAGCAGGAACCAATCAGTGATCACATAGCAGCTGCCTTCGGCTATATACTTATATAAAAACAGAATGAGCACGGTTTAGGGGAGATAACCGTTATTATAAACTAAAGTAGGCTACAGTACCGACAAATTAGGCAGAATGCAAATACGACGCGATGACGTCATTAATATGCTAATGACGCATGACGTCATCTGGCGACATTTATGGCGCTTTTCCATTACCAGTACCAGCTCGCCTCGGCTTGCCTCGCCTCGGCTTGCCTCGACTCGGCTCGCTTTTCGCTCCGTTTTCCATTGCAGAGAGTACCGCCACAAATAATACCCGGTCGTCATAGCGACACCGCAGGAAACTGCCGTGACGTAATCTTATACGCGACACACATCCGCTACCCACACACACAGGACAATGGAGGAAATCGAGTGTATGCTGTTTTTGATCCTCGGGATGTGGCTGTTTCTCACAGCAAGTAGACAAACGTTGTTTCATGAGAGGCTGAGGGCAGCAAAACGAAACACTGCTGAAAAAAACAGGAGAGTTTGGGAATTACTACAGAGTTCAGACTACGAGACGAATCCGGTTGTTCACAGCCGACGCTAAGAGGTTAAGTTATGCTAACATAGCTAACGTTTGCATATGTGTAAATACTATACTATATGCAAAGTATTTAATCAACTTTATAGCTACCAGTATTACGTACTAAAATGTGCATGGTTTATGTGTTTCAGATCTGTTTAGCTTTGCAAAGTCGCCGCGGCAGACCGTCTGTTTGGGCTTTCAACCGAGCTACCGATTCACTGACACTGGACGGCTGACAGTAGAACAGCAGATCTACAACAAGAAAATATGTCGAGCATGGATAGTGGTTGAAAACGCTTTTGGTAGACTGAAGGGAAGGTGGCGTTGCCTCATGAAAAGAAATGACTGTGATGTTACAATTGTGAAATCTATGATTCTTACTTGCTGTGCTTTGCATAACCTTTGTGAGAGTCACGGAGAGGACTATGACAATGACTGCGATGCACCTGCAGCAGCAGAGCCTGTGGTGGCAGTGGCACAGGGTGTTGAGGAGGAGGGCAGAGATGTACGAGAGGGTCTGATGCGTTATTTATTTGCTAAATAAATACATTATCATTAAATATGTTGTCTCTGCTGTTTTTCATTAAAGGTTATCACAGTATACAATCTGAAAATACTTGTTCAAACCCTTGTAAAAAAGCAAACCATCAAAAAAAGACACTGTTTGTAATAAGTTTCAAAAAGGTTTTATTTAAACACGCATACAAATAGAAAAAATATAATATTAATATAAATTCACACATCCAACTATATACATATGTTACATGTAGTGCAAACATTTAATTAAAATAAACAAAGGGGTTTCAGTCCAGGGGCGGTGGAACAGCATCCCGCCGGTTCAGTGCCTGGACAAGCTGGCTCAGGGTTCCCAGAAAGGCCTGGTTGAAGGACGACATTGCAGCAATCTCCTTAAAGCCGCTTCGAGTTCTTGGGCATGTGCTGCATCATCGAGTGCCATCTGTAAATGGCGCTCCCGCTGTGCCATAATAATAGTTTTGTAGGCTATATCTGTGCAAACTATTTAAAAATGGCGGAGTTATTCTGGATACTCCGTCTGGCGCGCGCGATGATGACGCAGTGAATAGTGACGATTCTCTCTGACCAATCAGCAGTCGGCATTGTTTTTACGTCACATTTTAGTATCGCCTCAGCCCGCTCAGAACCTCGCCGGAGGTGGTACGAAAAAAAGTACCCGAAAGCAGGTACAGGTACAACTTTTACACAGTGGAAAACCAAACAAAGTCGAGTCGAGTTGAGCCGAGGCGAACTGGTACTGTGTAGTGGAAAAGCGCCATTAGCTACATTTCGAGCAGGCTTTAGCTACTTTCCATTAAAAATAGTTGGCAACACTGTTGATATCTGCGCAGGTAGTAGAATCAAGTATCACTGGTAGATGGGAGGAGAAGACTCAGGTGGTGCTCCGGCGAAATTGAATAAAGTGCAAATGTAATAACAGCTGAACAGAATAATTTAATTTCATATCTCCTCGAAGCCATATCAACAATGCCCAAACCATGTATCGCACTGATTTTAATATTGGACACAGTAGGAAAAATTACGCTACTCACGACATTAAATCACAACGGCACAATTTGTATGTATTTAGCCTGCCGCTGCCATCAACCTGCTCACACACACACACACACACACACACACACACACACACACAGTCTCTCTCTCCCTCTCTCTCTCTCTCTGTGTGTGTCTCTCTCTCTCTCTCTCTCTCTCTCTCTCTCTTGTCAATCATGTCCAATGATGATGCTTGCTTCTAAGGAGTAGGAAGTGATTTGGGTAAAGTTCCTAGTGCCACACACTCTATTGCAAATGCAGCTGGAGAGCCCTGATGCTGAAGCAATGCCTGCTGCCCTCCGGTGACGCTGATCGTGTTTTTCGTTCCACAACTGCTTAATGTTGTGATGCAGTTCTTCAAACCCTTTGGCACAGGAGGCATGCCAGACTGGCCTGTCATGATCTAGAGTCTCAACCTGAGTGTGGTCAATACCACAGTATTTTAGAATGATTTTGGTACAGTCCGTAAAGTGCCTCTTCTGCCCACCATTTGACCATAGAGGACTTGCCGTGGTAAGCAATGTTCTGCGGATGACATGCCTAAGTCAATGAAGATGATGCTTGGTCAGCATTGTTTCCACAATGAGGGAGTTAGTTTTAGCAAGGATCTCTGTGTGGGGCGTCCGATCCTCCCAAGAGAGATCAAGTATTTTTTGGAGACAACGAACACGGAATCCCTCCAAGAGTATGTCTGTACAGTGTCCGTGTCTTTGCCTCATAAAGAAGGGTGGAAACACATATCACGTTGTAAATGGCAACCGGTTTACAACGCGATATGAGCTAACATCAGAAAAATAAGATATTTACAGCAGAGAATTTTGTGCAAAAAAAGTTTGGAAGTGCAAATAGTGATACATGCTATTTTCAATAAGTATAAACAGCAATCAAAAGCATCTTCTTTGCAAATGTGCAAATGGTGGCAGATAATATTTTCACCCCTAATGTAATACTAAAATACTAAAAAAAAGAGTGTTTTATTTTGTTTATTTAGACTCCCAAATACACCCTACACCAACCCCTTTTCCCTAAACCTAACCCCTGAATTCCCATGCTTTTAACCATGCTTTTACTACAGTAATCATAATATCACCATGGTATTTTGTAGTAAAACATGGTTACAATAGTAACACATTATTACTGAAGTAACACTTTGGTAAATTGCATTAAAACTATGGTTAGTTTTAATGGTAAGTTACACATGGTTACTACAAAATTACTATAGTGAAAACATAAATTTACCCAGATCAAACCTTTCTCTCAGCAACCAACCTTCACAGTGAGAAAATCACTGTCAAGAAATCAAACTTTATATAATTTAAATGTATTATTGGTATTATTAAAGGAAATATTTAGAATGGAGATAGGTAACAGGATGGAAAAAACTGGGGCAAAAGGGGAAATCGAACCTTGGTCATCCATATGCGAAAAGCACAAACAAAGTGTCTTTAAACACCACGCCATTGAAGCAACAAGAGTGCAAAAAGCCATGTTGTGTGGCAGGTGCTATTTACTCCTAGTGCAAATATTCACTCTGTTTTTGTTGTTTTTTTTTCCCCTAAAGATGTTTTTGAGTATGAAATGAACATAAAAGTTATTCAAGAGATATGCTTATTTACAAAAAAAAAAAAATCCTTTATAAAAATAAAGTAATATTAAAGAAATATTTTTGGAGTGTTCTGATGGTGCCTCCATTTTTCACATACTGTGCCGATCAAAATATTTGTGTTTTCTAAAGGGCATGGCGGCCTTGACCAAAGACTCCAATCACATATTCAGGGACAGATTAACCACCGAGACAATTGGGCTGCTACCCAGGGGCCTCTAAAACCAAAGGGCCCAGAGATATAAATCAATGATTTGTTAATTTTGAGAGACCTATTATAAATGTCAGCCTTTCACAAATGGTTATTGTGTTATTTGTCGGGACTCTGGAATAAAGAACGTTTATTGCCATGGATACATCAAATACAATCTCAGATAATAAAGTGCATAGTGAGCTATGAGCCTAAATATCACAATAGATAGAATTTCAAATGATAAAATCTCATTAAAGTCTAAAAAAAAATAATCTCTGTCACTGCCTGCATCATAGTAGGCCTATTCTTAATAAATGGAAAAGGCATAATTCTTCCCAGGCAGGTTCACTTTTCATAATTAAAAACTACATATAACTGGCTGTGTTAGACAGTGCTCCAATGGAGAGCAGGAAAAACAGCATGCAACCCGCTTAATGCGAGAGAAGGACTGTTTAGGAAATTAGCATTTTAATTGAAGCTAGTATTCAAACATAGCTCACATCCACACACAAATGCCCATTCTCGCACATAAACAAAAAACAAAAATTGCATAGTCATGGTGTCCTTAGCTCTCTCACACAGTGCTGCCCTTAAGGGGAAAGACTATTGCATACATATAACAGAGTGACATAATGCTCAGACAGCAAATTCAACCAAGTGTATCAGCATCCTTGTTTCTCTTTGGTGTCACTGTGCATAACAAGATACAGCTGAACAGCAAACACTTTCAGATAAATCGGGTAAATACCTCTGACGCAAAATTCAGGTAACCTTTACTGAATCCATGAAGTTATTGCATATGATGTATATTTGTCCAGGGGTGGTAATCCAAAGCAGAGTGTATGGTTACTGAAATCAGATTTTTAGCAGGAATACACCAAATTAGACATACTATAGTCAAATAAAATAGTTCCCCTTCTGTCGCTCTCTACACGTTGTGTCAGAGAAGCGACACTAGGGGTCTCTCTTGAGCGCCGATATTCACCTCTGGACTATGAAAAAAGGCCAATGAGAGTTGGCAACCAGTATTTGCATGTCCCGCCCCCGGACATACGGGTATTTAAGCGGCGCAAATACGGGAGTTCATTCAGAAAATTTCTTCGGAGCCGATGGTTGTGTCTGCAACTGCTGCGTGTACACACCGAGTTCCTGCTATCCCTCTGCTGCATGCTGTTGGATTCTATGGCGCACAACAGCGGCTTTCTCCTGTTTGCACGGCTGTGCATTCCTGCCCCTGGGCGCATCGTCAGTGCAGATTCAAAAACTCTCACGAGTTTTTTCCCTAAAAGAGTGATTTTATTTAAAAGAGTAATTTCCTCTAAAAGAGCAAATACAGCGGCGTTGAACGTCCTTTTAAGGACACGTCTTTATAAAGATGCCTTTCCGCCCCTGTGTTGTTTCTGGATGCGGTAGAGTGCTCTCCGCTTCCGACGGCCACAAGCGCTGTCTCGTGTGTCTGGGTAGCGATCACACCGAGGCTGCGTTTGTGGATGGTTCATGTTCTCACTGATAGAACATGACCATGACAACGTTGCGGTCGCGGCTTGCTTACAACCATGAGCAAGCCACTCCAGCCACCCCCCGTGTCGCTCCTTCTTCCCACGGGATTGAGGACGATGCAGCTGGCGATGGAGGCGATTTGGGGATGGCAGCGGGTGCAGCTCCGCCGGGTACGCCCCCTCGGACCACCCGCACCCCGACACACTCGTTGATTCCCGTCCGTGCTCGAGGCAGTGGTGACTCGCCTCACAGCCAGTCTGCCGACCCTCTTGCGATGGAAGCAGATGAGCTCAGAGGGCGTGTTATCTAATGCTGAGGACTCCCCTGGGCTGCCGCTTTCAGGCCTGCACGCCCAGGCTGAGGCTGACGCACAGATGACTGACATGCTTTCCCGGGCAGCCAACAGCGTGGGCTTGGATTAGAACCCTCCATCCTCCCCACAACCATCACGGCTGGACGACTGGTTCCTGGGGTCTGGGCGCCGCTCACAGCCTCGCCTCCCCCGTCCCGTTTTTCCCGGAAGTGCATGACGAGCTGACGTCTTCGTGGAGAGCACCCCTCTCCACTCGTCACATCGCCACAGGCTCGTCCGCCCTCGCCACCCTCGACGGCGGAGCGCGCCATGGGTACGAGGTGATTCCCCAGGTGGATAGGGCGGTTGCGATCCATCTATGCCCCGGTACCCCTACCACCTGGCGAGGTCGCCCCGTACTCCCTTCCCAGACCTGTAGAGCAACCTCCTCGCTGACAGCGAAGGCCTAGAGCGCCACCGGACGTGCCGCTTCCGCCCTGCATGCCATGGCTCTCCTGCAGGTCCACCAAGCCAAGGCACTACATGACATGCACGAGGGTGGCCCTGATCCCGACACGCTGCAGGAACTGCGCTCAGCGACCGACCTCGCCCTGAGAGCGACGAAAGTCACAGCGCAAGCGCTCGGGTAGGCGATGGCCACGCTAGTGGTCCAGGAATGTCAGCTGTGGCTGAACATGGTCGAGATGCGTGAAGCCGACAAGACTCGCTTCCTCAACGCCCCTGTCTCCCAGTTCGGCCTCTTCGGCGACACCGTCGAGGACTTTGCCCAGCAGTTCTCCACGGTGAAGAAGCAGACGGAGGCCATCTCTCACATCATGCCTCGCCGCAAGCCTGCCGCCACAGCCCATGCCCCGTCTGCTCGCCGAGGGCGTCCTCCCGTGGCCAGAAGGCAAGCTCCTGCTCCGCCTCAACCCGGGCCCAGCTCTCAGCCCCAGCGTCGAGCAAACCGCAGGAAGCGCACGCTCCCTGTCTCACGGACCCCCTCGAGGACCCGGAAGGCTCCCAGGCGCTCCTGAGACAACACACCCAGAGCCCAAGATGTTAGCTCCGGAGGTGGTAAGACCGCACCGTCCCCCGGTGGAGGGCCGGGAGGAGAATCCTTTGTTTTTTCATTTGCCGCACCCCCTAACAAGGGCTGCGGTACCCAAATTCTCAATAAAAGAGCTATTTCCTTTGTCTCTGGGGCACATGGCCCGCAAATGCCGTTCTCCATGGACGCGGTGTCCCCGCCTTCAGCGCCACGACTGTTCCCCGGCCGGCCGGTTCAGACGAGTCCAGAGGACGCCAGCATCAGAACTCCTCCGCAGTCACGAACCCGCCCCCCGCCGGATGCGCGGAGCAAGGTAAGTGCTTTGAGTTTATTCTCAGCACCAGAGCCTCGGGACACCACGTTGCCTCCCGACGCCGCGTTACCTGTTCCGCACCGCTGCGAAGCCCCGCCGGGTACGTCCAAAAAACCTGTCCCCTTGGTGCCCCTAGCACGGAGTTTAGAGGCGTGGCTTGCACTGCCCAACCCATCACGCTGACTGCACCGGACCATTCGACTCGGTTACGCAATTCAATTTGCCAGGTCTCCGCCCCCCTTCATGGGCGTACATTTTTCCGCAGTACACGGCCAACATGCCCACTCTCTGCGCGAAGAAATCGCCTCCCTTCTATTAAAGGATGCGATAGAGCCTGTCCCACCAACCGAAACGAAGAAGGGTTTCTACAGACCAATACTTCCAACTCTACCCTCCCTCTTTCTCTCTCTACTTCCCTCCTTCCTTCCCTTCCCCCAATCATATGGATTGTAAGGGTCAGGAAGGGGGGTTGGTCATATTGGTACCATGTGACTCAAGTCTCAGCACTGGGACTGGTACCCAATGCACAGAAGCTTATTCTGTTTCTATGGTGGGACCCCCTGATGAAAGCCCAGCTCATGCCTCAGATGAAGCTTCAGTCACCATTGGCAACCATAGTGCACAGTGACCATGATTCTCTGACGGAGATATTGCAAAAGACCAAGCAGCAACACTCTGTGCAAAGAGCATGTGGGTACATGCATTTTGAATCCAATTTGAATACATGCCAATTGAATCCCACACCCAGGCCATGCCCCCCCTTTGCGGGTCCGAGCTCACTCCACCAGGAGTGTTGCGTCCTCATGGGTACTGGCTAGGGGCACTGCCCTAGCAGACATTTGTAGAGCAGCGGGCTGGGCATCACCTAACACTTTTGCGAGATTCTACAATCTCCGAGTTGAGTCAGTATCGTCCCGTGTTTTCTCAGGTACCGAGCCTGTAGAACTCGGTGGCACGCCCACGATCTGACCGGGTGAATCGCTTGCACCTAGCGCCCTTCCCCTAACCAGGGGAAAGAGTGCGCCTTCATTCCCAGGAGATCTCAGGTTTGGGACACTGGTCGATTCCTCCCTAGCCCTCGTGGGTCGCAGTTCAGCGGAGGAACTCGCTGACCCAAGCCACTGCGGGTACCGCAAGCTACCCTGTACTGGTATAGGTGCTCCACAGGTAAGGACTCCTTCGGACTCCCCCTGTGTGTAACACCACGGTTCTGTCCCTCTGGCTGAGCTGACTCCGTGTTTCCCTTAGGCAGTCATGGCTGCCTCGGTTGCCGTGCTGTATGTTCCCCCCTCTATGAGGCTGGATCCACCACCGCACCGACTTTTCCACATAGGCCCTAAGCAGGCCTCTGATGGTTTTGCCACTTAAACTTGCCTCCCCTCTCGGGTAGGCGTGGCCTCCGCAGGGTCTTCTCCGCCCTGAATAAGGGCTAAGACCCCCTTCCCTCAAAGCGTGTAAGGGCCCCGGCCTTAGTTGCTCTATGCGAGAAACATAGAGAGAAAAGAGGCCCGGCCAGGCTTGGCCCGTTCCCAGGTTGGCGGCCAGCACCTTGTTCCCCCCTCCAGGGT